>NW_022154727.1:0-126457 GCF_001633185.2 Quercus lobata
CTACATATACATGTGAATCTCATCATTTACATTATTAATCAAGGAATTATGATAATGGCCATGAAGGACATTTTACTTAATGTCATAAGAATTCCAAAAACTAAGTATATAAGTATTTCATTTGAGATGCCAAGAGCTTTGTAACTCAATTGACAATTCCTGGTGTTTATAATGGAGACGTCTAGTGTTTAAATTTCCCCTCCCCCAACTTTTGAATTATCAAAACAAATAAAAATAATATTTCACTTGAGATATGTTTGGTGGAGTTTATATAAATCCAATTGCTTTGATATTTGCGAACTCAATAGTTATGATAAATAGGCCTTTTCACGAAAGTAGTTTTCTAAAATCAAAATTATTGGATTCATTTAAAGTTCTCGCTTCATTATATACATACAATTAAGAATTAAAAGGGTGTAATACATTTTCCTCCAAGTATTGAGAAGTTGAAATATGGGTGTATTGCATTCAAGAAAGGAAACTGACATGTTCAACATGTAATTTTTTTAATGAAGGAACCCAAAAAATCCTATAAAAATAAACATGGTGGCTAAGCACTTTGTGAAAATAAAGAGTCTAGCCATGAAGCCAAAAACCACTAGACATCCCATGTGTTAAACCTCACAATTCTAAACTATGAATTTTAAGTTCGGGAGATTTATATGGTTGTTGAAAGGGATGAGTGACTTAATAAGAAGAAGAAGTGCATGTTTATGTGATATTTTGATCATATTGTAATAAAAGATTACAGGGTATTAATTCATCCATGATAAGTAGAGACCATATTTTTCTCGAAAGCACCATGTAATTCCACGACAAGAATCGTAACATATATATGCTAATCAAGAAACCAAAAAGTAGCAAAAAGTAAGAAAGAAGAACCTAATGGATTTTCGCCCAAAAACCTTGTAGTTTAGTGGCATTTCTTAATCTCCTTTATGAGGAAAACCAAGGGTCAAGTCCCCCTCCTCCACTTTCAACAATCGGATTATCAAATAATCCTAATGGATTTTCACTTCAACAATGTTTATAAAGGTGCAAAATGCCTTATGGCATATAACTAAATGTTCGTAGAGTATTGATGGTGATGAAAATAGGTTGTTTGAAAAACTAATTGCTATCTATTATTTGATGGACTAATCCTTTATATTGGAATGGGTAAAGAGTTCTCCCTTGCAGCTTGTCTTTCTCACATAAATAGCGTAGAGAAATTTCATGAATACAAAGTAAATGTACACGCATCAACAAATGCAAAATGCACCAACCTAGAAGCAATTTTTATCAAGTTTTATCAACGAGTGCAATATCAAATATTGTAACTATTGGCAAAATCCCACTGCATATCAAATATTTTCATGCGCACAACACCGCTCTATATCGATTATCGAATATCTTTCAACCTTTCAACTGCACATTACCATTGCCCTATATCATGCCGTAACAAGAATACGTAACTGTCTTTCCCAATTCCTCTTCTCATCAACAAAAATTTTAATCTTGTTATCACTAGAATTTTTTTAGTTTATTTTTTAATATATATCAATTTTCATTCATATTTGAGTATATACAATATACATTCAAAATAATGTTCTTAGAGCATCTCCAATGGATGCTGTATCTCTGTTTTTTGGAGATAAAATGCTTCTGTTCACACTCCAACAGCTTCTCTAAATATAAACATTTTCCAAATTTTTTTTGAAGTTGCTACAGTAGTTCTCTTAATTTAGAGAACACTGTAGCAACTCCAAACCCTTAATTTATCTTTTAAAAAATACCTGGTTGAATAAAAAAAATATTCTTTCTCTTTCCTCCTCTCTTCTTTGTTCATCTGTCTATCTCTCAAACGGTAACACAATCAAAACACAACCACAATCTAAAATCAGAATAGAAACAACAGATCAAGAACAAGGAAAAATACAAATTTAATTAGAACAACAAATCTAAAATCAAAACAAAAACAACAGATCAAGAGCATGAAAGCCTATCTAAGCTCCATTGTAACAACAAAGTGAATCAGAACAAGAAAAGAAGGAAGAAAAAAAAATGTTAGGTTCTAAGGTGTAGGGTTAAGGGCCCAAATCATATATTGGGCCTTGGGCCTTGGTTGAGAGCATGAGTAGTCCGAGGACAAACGAATGGTAATGAATGGTTCGGACTAAGGACTTAATGAGTAAGATACAAATGGGAAGGTAGTTCGAGGAGGAGTATCTCCTCGGATAAGCTAAACACAGATTAGATATAGATCCTAATGATCAAAGCGACTTTCTAAGAAACTTTAGTGATAGAGACATGCGCCATAAATGTACAAGAAAGATGGGAACCCAAAAATATCTAAGAGAAAGCTGCTACCGCCGCATTGAATGCTCTATAGCTAACTCTCTAGTCGTATTAATGAGGAAGTGATCTCTGAACAGTACTTTTTCAGCCTTACAACCACCCCCAAAGACTTCTAGAGGAGATTGATGGGACAAGTATCAGCATGAACCATCAACTATCCACGTGTAGGGTAAAGATGAAGGAAGAGATGTAGTATAAATGAGAGTAGAGACCCTAGAGGAAGGGGATTGAAAAACTAGAGAAAGAATACTGTAGCAATCAAAATTGTACTTGTACTCTGTTTAGTTGATTTATATGAAAAATTACCTCCTCGGACAATAAGTTCATTTATACCAATACCTCTTATTTATGCTTGATGGTCATCTGATTCCATACTAGCCGTTGTCCAATTCATTAAGGCCTAGTTTTTTAACCCATTCTCTACAAATTTATTGTATTGGGCTCACTGGGCCAATATCCCACATACTTTGGGCTTGGTCTGCAAAACGTGACCCTACAATTGGCGCCGTCTGTGGGGAGAACTTGCGTATTAGTGAGAGCAACGGTCGACTATGGTAGGATCAGGTCCGCACTAGGCAGAGCCTGCAAATTCTCAATGACAAGATGATTTTCTTAATCTTGAATGTGAAAGAGATCGTGAGCATGAACAGGATCGAGAGGGTAGTGTGCACACCACGCATACAAGCAGAAGCCATTCTTGAGTTGGAAGTCAAGTCTCTCAAAGGCAAAACAACACTAAAGCCATGCAGCTAGAGATTGACAATTTAAAGAAGAAGCTGCGCCATGCACAACGGAAACAAACTCCTTCCAGTTCTGATATCTCCTCTAATGATGAAAAGGATACTAGTTATACGCAAAGGTCAAGAACTCCACCAAGCGAGTCTTTCTCCTACGATGAAGAGCACCACCACAAACGTAGGTACAAGAGCCCGCCTCGTAAAGGCTTGGGAAATGACACTATGAGCAAGGCGTTGAATCAAATCTTCAAATCACCTTTCATGTGCAAGATAGAGGGGGCAAAACTTCCTCGGCGATTCCATCAGCCCATGTTCACCATTTACAATGGTTGAACGGACCCTGTAGAACATGTGAGCCAGTTCAATCAGAAGATGACTGTCCATTCTAAGGATGAGGCTTTGATGTGCAAGGTGTTTCCATCCAGTTTGGGACCTGTGGCGATGAGATGGTTCGATGGCCTGAGGACCAATTCCATAGATTCCTTTAAGGAGCTCACTTAGGCATTTGGCTCTTGTTTTATCATGTGTAGTAGGGTACCTCGGCCTTTGGACTCACTACTCTCCTTATCCATGCGAAAGGGGGAGACCTTGAAAATGTACTTGGACAAATACTGGGAAATGTACAATGAGATAGATGGTGACTTTGATGACGTGGCCATCAGTACTTTAAAAGTCAGCCTCCTAATCGAGCACAGTTTAAGGAAATCTCTGACTGGAAAACCTGTTACCAGTATGCGCCAACTCATGGACCGGATTGATAAGTACAAGAGGGTTGAGGAAGACCAATAGCAGGGGAGAGAAAAGGCTAAGGTTATCCCTTAGAAGAGTAGGGATTTCAGGTCAGACCGATACAATAATAACTGACCTTGGAGAGACTTTACTGGGTAGTCAGGGTCTACCAACACTCAGGCGGTTAATGTTGTGTTCTGAGAGCCAGTGCACCAGGTATTGAAAAAGATTAAGAATGAGTCGTTCTTCAAATGGCCAAATAAGATGGTAGGAAATCCCATGAGGCGCAATCAGAGCCTTTATTGCCACTACCACTAGGACCAGGGACACATCATCGAGAACTGCAAGAATTTGTGGGATCATTTGGACCAGCTGGTCTGAGAGGGAAAACTCAAGCAGCTCTTGCATCACTCTAGTGGCCAAGGGGGCCAGATAAATTCAAAACCCTGGAGAGATGATTCCTCAAGACCTCCCTTGGGAACAATAAATGTCATCTTTGCTGCTCCAGGGAGAATCGACTCCTGTCCCTTCAGAGTAATGTCTGTGACTTTGCTACTTGCCAAGGATGCTAATTCAGGGCCGAAGAGGGCTACAATGGATATTCAGCCAGTGTTGGGTTTTCGGATAAGGATAAGATTGGAACCATACAACCCCATGATGATGCTTTGGTGGTCACACTTAGGATTGGGGGGTATGACGTGAAGAGGGTGCTAGTGGACCAGGGTAGTGGCGCTAAGATTATGTACCCCGACATATACAAGGGGCTGAATTTGAGACCCGAAGACTTAACAGCCTACGATTCTCCTTTGGTGAGTTTTGATGGGAAGATCGTCATTCCAAAGGGTCGGATCAGACTACCCATACAGTCGGGTCCAGAGGTGGTGGAGGTAGATTTTATTATGGTGGACACTTATTCCCCGTACATGGCCATTTTGGCCAGACCTTGGCTTCATACCCTGGGAGCCATCTCTTCTACTTTGCACCAAAAGGTGAAATACCCGTCTGAGGGCCAGGTCAAAGAGATCCTTGGAAGTCAGTCCATGACTAGGCCATGCATGGTGGTTGCCATATTGCATCGGCCCGAGATTGAGTCGTCAGCCTCTACTAAAAGGGGCTTATAGCAATCAAAAACTCCGATATTGCCTATCGATGGATGAGTCAAGGAGGCAAAATGTGAAGATTTAGAAAAGGTTGTTATAGGTGATGATCTAAAGAAGTTCTTTCAGGTCAGGGCTTAGTTGCCTCCTCAAGAGAAGGAAGAGCTAGTAGAATTTCTTAAAAGAAATGTTGATGTGTTTGCATGGGACGCTTATGAAGCCCCTAGGGTGGACCCGAACTTCATCTGTCATCATTTAAATGTTAACACATCCATCACTCCCAGAAAGCAATCACCTTAGTGCCCATCCAAGGAACATGCAAATGCTGCCAGAGATGAGGTGATGAAGCTTAAGCAGGCATGGGCTATCAATGAAGTTTTCTACCCTGAATGGCTGGCCAATACTGTGGTGGTGAAAAAGAAGAACGGGAAGTGGCGAGTGTGTGTGGACTTCATAGACCTGAATAAGGCTTGCCCAAAAGATCCCTTCCTTATGCCTCGAATAGATCAGTTGGTGGATGCAATGGTGGGCCATCCTCGGATGAGCTTCTTAGACGCCTTTCAAGGATATCATCAGATATCATTAGCCTTGGACAATCAGGAAAAGACAGCTTTTGTCATTCTCATTGGAAACTACCACTACAAAGTGATGGCCTTTGGTTTGAAAAACGCAGGGTCTACCTATCAAAGGATGATGACGAGAATGTTTGAATCACAATTAGGCAAGAGTATTAAAGTCTATATAAACGACATGATGGTGAAGAGTAAGGTGGTGTCTGAGCATGTGCGAGACCTCAAAAACATCTTTGAAATTCTGAGGAAACACAAGTTGCGCCTAAACGCTTCCAAGTGCTCATTTGGTGTGCGATCAGGAAAGTTCTTGGGCTACATGGTAACTCACAGGGGAATCGAGGTCGATCCCGATCAAATTAAAGCCATTAATAGTTTACAACCACCTCGAAATCCCAAAGAGGTTTAGAAGCTTACTGGAATGACTACTGCCTTGAATCGGTTTATTTCTCAGTCAGCGGATAGGTGCAGACCCTTCTTCCTCTTGATGAATAAATGGAAGGAATTTGAGTGGACCGAGGAGTGTGCTTTAGCCTTCCAGCAACTTAAAGAATATCCATCTCGACCACCTATCATGTTCAGTCCTGAGGTGGATGAGGTCCTGTTTGCTTATATCACTGTGGCCCCTCATGCTGTAAGTTTGGTGTTGATATGAGTTAACAGTGGCATACAACAACCAGTTTACTATGTGAGCAAGTCACTACGTGAGGCCGAGGTTCATTATCTACCACTGGAGAAAGCCATTTTGGCAGTGGTGCATGCTACACAAAAGTTTCCCCATTACTTCCAAGTGCACACAGTTGTTGTCCTAACTCAGCTTCCACTCAGGTCTATACTTCGAAGTGTTGATTACACGGGGAGGATTGCTAAATGGGGCACAGTTCTAGGGGCTTTTGACATCAAGTACATGCCTCATACCTCTGTCAAGGGCTAGATCCTCGCAGATCTAGTGGTCGAGTTCGTTGAACCTCCATTAGAAGAAGTGGCAGCGACACAGAGCATGGATGGAAAAGCAATTGGCACAATCTCCTTACAAGAACCTTTATTTTGTAAGGTATATGTTGATGGTGCAGCAAATCAAAGGGGCTCCGGAGTGGGGCTAGTTCTGGTTTCTCCTGAACAAATCACCATTGAAAAGTCACTAAGACTGGGATTCTCGGCTACAAATAATGAGGCTGAATATGAAGCTTTACTGGAAGAAATGTCCATGATTCAAAGAATGGGGGGGAAAGCAGTAAAGATGTTCTCAGACTTAAGATTGGTTGTTGGCCAAGTGAAGGGCGAGCTAGAAGCAAGAGATGAGAGCATGCAAGGGTACTTAAGTCTAGTTAGGCATTTGCAGTCAAGATTTGAATCATTTAGCCTACTATACGTCCCTAGAAGTGGAAACACACATGCTGATTCCCTAGCCACGTTTGCAACCTCCTTGGCGCAGAGCTTACCTCGGGTTATCCTTATAGAAGACTTGTGCAAACCCACGGAGGTGAAGGGAGAGGTGGTCCATGTTCACCAAGTCAAAGTAGGGCCTAGCTGGATGGATCCCATAGTACTATTCTTGAAAGAGGACATCTTGCTGGAGGATAAATCAGAGGCTGATAAAGTACAGAGAAAGGTGCCTTGTTTCTGACTATCAGAGGACCAAAAATTGTACAAGCGCTCTTTTTCTAGGCCATATCTACTTTGCATTCACCTTGAGGTATCAGAGCTATTCCTTGAGGAGTTACATGAAGGGATTTATGGAAGTCATACAGGAGGTAGATCTTTGTCTCACAGAGCCATCACTCAAGGCTATTAGTGGCCAAATATGCAGAAAGAAGTACAAGAATATGTGAAGAAGTGTGATCAATGCCAAAAATTTGCACCAAATATACATCAACCAGGAGGAGTCCTTAACCCCCTATCTAGCTCTTGGCCATTTGCTCAATGGGGCTTAGATATCGTTGGCCCTTTCCCCAAGGCAACAGGAAACAAGAGGTATTTGCTGGTCGGCATAGACTACTTTACTAAATGGGTTGAAGTTGAGCCCTTGGCAAATATCAGAGATGTGGATGTCAAGAAGTTTTTCTGGAAAAACATTGTCACTCGGTTCGGGGTTCCTCGTACCTTCATCTCGGACAATGGCCTTCAGTTTGATAGCAAATCTTTTAGGAGATACTGTTGTGATTTGGGAATTACGAATAGGTATTCTACCCCAGCTTATTCCCAAGGGAATGGACAAGCCGAGGCTATTAACAAGGTCATAGTTAATGGACTCAAGAAAATGTTGGATGATGCGAAGGGAAAGTAGGTAGAAAAGCTATCACACATCATCTAGACATATCGAACCATGCCTCGCAGGTCAACCGGGGAGACCCCTTTTTCAATGACTTATGGAGCCGAGGCTGTTATTCCTTTAGAAACTGGCTTCCCAATGCTGAGGACCAGCTTATTCAATCCGAGAAGTAACAATGAATTGCTAGAAAAGAGCTTAGACTTTATTGAAGAAAGAAGAGAAAGTGCAATGGTTCAATTGGCATACTACCAACACAAACTCAAGCAAGGTTATGATGCCAATGTAAAGCTGAGGCCATTAGTGCTTAGTGACTTGGTGTTGAGAAAAGTTCTAGATACTGCAAAGAACCCAGCATGGGAAAAGCTGGGACTTAATTGGGAAGGGTCATATCGCATCACCTCAGTATCTGGTATAGGAGCATATTTCCTCGAAGACCTAGATGAACATGTAATACCATGCTCTTGGAATGTAAACAACTTGAAAATGTATTATTATTAATGAAAGTTTCCTTTATCACATGCTTATCTATTATGTATATACATTGTACTTTTCGTTAGCATCTTTCTAAGTATTAAACAGAACCTTAGTCATGCTTGGCTCCTTGGACCACATATTTTGGAGAAATTAATACTTAATGACATCTTTATAAGTATTAAATAGAACCTTAGTCATGTCTGGCTCCTTGGACCACATGCTTTGGAGAAATTAATACTTAATGACATCTTTCTAAGTATTAAATAGAACCTTAGTCATGCCTGGCTCCTCGGACCACATGTTTTGGAGAAATTAATACTTAATGATATCTTTATAAGTATTAAATAGAACCTTAGTCATGCCTGACTCCTCGGACCACATGCTTTATTAAACAGAACCTTAGTCATGCCTGGCTCTTCGAACCACATGTTTTGGAGAAATTAATACTTAATGACATCTTTCTAAGTATTAAACAAAACCTTAGTCGTGCTTGGCTCCTCAGACCACATGCTTTGGAGAAATCAATACTTAATGACATCTTTATAAGTATTAAACAGAACTTTAGTCATGCCTAGCTCCTCAGACCACATGCTTTTGAGAAATTAACACTCTGCGACATCCATTCATTTTTGCTAAGTATTGAGCGGAACCTTGGTCATGCTTGGTTCCTTGGATCATATACTTAGGAAAATTAACATTGTAACATCTATTTGTTTTTCACTAAGTGTCAAAACAGATTCAGGATTATATCCAACTCCTCGGATAGCTGGTTTTGAGCAAGCTAAAGTCCTTAATTATTTATCTAAGTGTTGGGTAGAATGAAGGATATCTGCCCCTTTTATTCTTTACAAAGTATATTGCTTATCTTTATTAGATTTAGCCTTCCTTACAAAAGGGTCAATTCACAGTACAAGTATGTGGTAAACTTCTCTATTGCTAGTGCTTGGTTAAATTGCTTAAATTGTTAGCAGTGTATTGTTGTCAGTTTTTATTAAAGATAAAGTAGCAACAGGTCAATGCTATTTGTAATAGTAATAATCCTCAAGGCACATAAAGTAAAAGTGCAAGAGATAGAACGAAAGGTATTTTCATTAAGTTAAAGAGGTGATACATTATATATAGTGACAAAAACAACAAACAAAATAAAAAAAGAAACTACAAAATGAATCCTAAGAGCTACTTCTTGGCCTCAGGGGGATCTTCCTTTTGGCTCAGCTTGGAGGGAGGGATGTCCTTAGCCTTGGGATCAATCTCTTTAGTCCTGGCTTCAGTCTCTTGTGTTTTGGCCTTAGCAGCGTCATTAGCTTTAGTAGGGGGCTTAGTCTCCTTACCCTTACCCTTGTCCTTGGCGCCCTCACCCCCTTGGCTTTGATCCCCAGATTGGCTGGGTCCTTTCGAAGCCTCAGGGAGGGTGAGATCAGCCTGGACAGTTAGGGGCTGCTCTGAGGACTCAGGAGCAGTGGCAGAGGGAGATGGGAGGCCAACCGAGACTTCACGAATCTCCGAGTGGTAGTAAACTTTCCCCGGTTGCCTCTATTCCGAGTCTGTAGGGACTCTTGTAGTGTTAAGGGTTTCTGCCCATGTTACATCGCAGTAATCCCTGCATACTTCGACAAGCTCCTCAGCGAGCCTAACTTGTGTTTCTTCTATGCCGAGCAAGTAGGATGCCTGCTTTTTAGCCTCTACTGCCTCCTTAACCAGTTGAGACGCCTCCTTAGTCTTCTGGAGCTCTGCCTTCAGATCTAGCACGAGCTGCCTTGAAGTAGCTAACTCTAGTTCAGTTTAGTTGAGCAGCTTACGCTGGTCCACAGCTTACGCTGGTCCACAGCTTGCGCTGGTCCTCAGCTTGAGCTCGACATTCTTCAACCCTGCCTGAGCACTCTTTCTCTCTCTCTCTCTCTCTCTCTCTCTCCTTGGTAGTAAGTTTGGAGAGCAACTCTATGTTTTCCTCCTTCACAGCCCCCAAGGCGTTCTTAGCCTCGAAGCGAAGGTAGGCCTCGTTCTTGGCATCATTCTGGGCCTCTTTAACCCATTCCTCAGCCACGAAGACCTCCTGGGTGATCTGCACAAGAATAACATAACAATCCCATGTGAGTAGAAGAGAGACAAAAAAAAGGGAGAAGGGAAAAACATAGTAATATTTAAAAGGTATATGTCAGACAGTATACTTACCAGGGCGAGGTCCCTTTTCAAGGACAAAAACAGGTCTTGCTACCTCATCTTCCTGGCAGCATCCATGTCCTTGGGAAGAAGGAGGGGTTGCTCTAAAGCATTAGCTATATGAGTAGCATGCCCCCTTTGGAAGTCCCTAACTGAGGTGTTCCAAGGGATGGCAACCCCATCCACTTCCAACCTGGGAGACCAGGTGCATTGTTGAAGCCGTACCTCGGCCCCATTATGCTCCTCCTTACTGTCCGTGGAGGTGGCCCTGTTGTCTTTAGGATCCTTGGTCGTTTTTTGCTATTTGGTCCCCTTTTGAGGGGCCACCTTCCCTTTCTCCAACTCCTGCACTGGTCTCTTCTTCTTCAAGTTGGGATTGGCATGCAGTCCGAGGTCAGTGGGGGGTAGAGGGGGAGGAGGGGGTAAGGTGGGAGGAAGTTTAGATTTTGGGACTTCTTTAGAAGTTGACCATGTGTTCTTCCCCACCAGCAACTCCCTTAGGCTTTTATTCCCCCGGTTCAAGGCCATTTTGTTCTCTTCTTCCTCGGATGAGTTGTCTGGATGGGCAACTACTAGGATTGAGTGTGGGCACTTGAATGCCTATCAGGCTCATCCTCAGCATCCGAGATGGAAATTACTTGCGCTCCTTAAGTCTCCTCCTCTTCAAAACGAAACTTGTCAATTTCTTCTTCGAGCGAGGATTTTGAGGAGGCAATCTCTTCTCTTGCTGCCGCTACTTTGAGCAGAACTTGTTGGATTGGTTGTATGACCAATGGAAGGTTCTGTTGGAGTGGCAGTACGACCGGTGGAGGGTCGTCTCGAGCTAAGAAGTTTGGTTATGACACGTCAATTCGGGTCAGCCGTGGGTCACCTGCTCTTATGGCGTGGCCTATTTCTTGATATATCTCCGAGATCAGGTGGATGGCTCACAACTGTCTGTCCTTACTTACAAAGATTTCGGATCTCAGCAAGTAGTTAAGGGCTGCAACGTTGGTCAGGCTAAGCCTAGGAGCTACTTGCCTCTTATTTGCAAAAAATAGCCAAGGAATGGAACATGATTAGAAATCTAAAATCCATTATCAAAGAAGGTAAAATGAAAGGGAAATAATAAACGTGGTTAGGGTCAAAGGTTCTAAATATCTTGGTAAGGGGCCTTGAAAATTCAATTAGTGTAAAAACACCCTTGAACGTTTAGACCCCCAATTTACAAATTAACCAATTCAAGCTTTATATCAAACAACTAATGTGCGGAAAATGAACAAAAGCTATAAAACAGAATTGGAAAAGCTAATGAATGGTAATGAATGGTTTGGACTCAAGACTTAATGAGCAAGATACAAATGAGAAGGTGGTTTGAGGAGGAGTATCTCCTCGGATAAGCTAAACACAGATCAGATATAGATCCTAATGATCAAAGTGACTTTCTAAGAAACTTTAGTGATAGAGACATGCGCCATAAATGTACAAGAAAGATGGGAATCCAAAAATATCGAAGAGAAAGCTGCTACCGCCGCATTGAATGCTCTATAGCTAACTCTCTAGCCGTATTAATGAGGAAGTGATCTGAACAGTACTTTTTCAACCTTACAACCACCCCCAAAGACTTCTAGAGGAGATTGATGGGACAAGTATCAGCATGAACCATCAACTATCCACGTGTAGGGTAAAGATGAAGGAAGAGATGTAGTATAAATGAGAGTAGAGACCCTAGAGGAAAGGGATTGAAAAAATAGAGAAAGAATACTGTAGCAATCAAAATTGTACTTGTACTCTGTTTAGTTGATTTATATGAAAAATTACCTCCTCGGACAATAAGTTCATTTATACCAATACCTCTTATTTGTGCTTGATCGTCATCTGATTCCATACTAGCCGTTGTCTAATTCATTAAGGCCTAGTTCTTTAACCCATTCTCTACAAATTTATTGTACTGGGCTCACTGGACCAATATCCCACACACTTTGGGCTTGGGCTGCAAAACGTGACCCTACATAAGGAATTAGGAACTAATGTATTAGAACTTCAATTTGTAATGTTGGTTTAACCATGATTAAAACGTTTTAGTCTTGTTTTAGACTTGCTTAAAGTGTGTTTATATGTAAAGTTGGAATCGAGTGTTCTGCAGGATTTACTATGTAAATCTGCCTAACTTAATCGATCGAAAATTAGACTCGATCGATCAAAGCTCGTGCAGATTGTTTTTCTGCATAATTTTCCAACTCAGCCCAAGCCCGGTTTGACATGTAGGGTTTTATGTTTTGTCTTAAGTATAAAAGAGAAAACCCTAGCCATGTTTTGAGGTTGCTTTTTATGATGTGTGTGTGAATCTTTTGTGAGATCTAGAGGTGTTTGCCTTCACATACACTTAGGATTTCCAATCCAAGATTGATGTCGAGAGCTTGGTGATCAATTCGGTTACAGATTCAAGAGCTTAAAGATATACAAGTGGGAGTGCTTATGCTTGCGGGGAATCCAAGAAAGAAGTAGTCCGTGGACTCAGAGCTGTCACGTGGTCGTGGTAGTAAGTTTCCTACTCGAGATAGCAATAGGATGTTAGTGGTCTAAGTCGCTATTGTGTAAACTTCAATCCTCCTCAGGTTTTTTACCGGTTTGGTTTTCCTGTGTTATCATATTATTGTGTTCTTTATTTTCCGCACTTTACAATGATATGATATATTTGTGTTAACCTAGATTTGATAATTTGACTAAATAATCACTTGGCTAATTAACTAGGTTAATCTAGTTGTGTTTTAAGGGGGTCTAAAAACGAACAAAAAAGATAGACAAAGGCCATGTCGGCTGTGTGTGTGTGAAGTGAGCTGAAGATGAAAGAAAATAGAAGTAGAAATAGAAGTCAAAAGATCATGCTGGAGAGTGTTCTACAATCAAGTAGGAATAGAAAAAGTTAAAAAAAAAAAAAAAAAAAAAAAAAAAAAAAAAAAGAGAGCTAGAGAATGAAAAAGAGAGTCCGGAGTGTTCTTGAATGTGAGGGAGAAAAAGAAAATAAAAGAAGGGGTGGGGGGATAGAGATAGGCTGGACACGTGTGTGGAGGACAAAAACAAGAAAAAAGAAAAAGAAAAAAAGAAATGAAAACTAAAGGATGAGAATGAATTGAAAGAAGGGAAAATAATATAAAAAATAAAAAATCTTAATTGAGAAATACTACCACAATATTTTCACAATAAATTTTAAGTAATAGATTGTTATTAGTTAATATTGGTGAGTAAAAAAATAATTTCAGCAGTGGGTTCGAATTAGAACTAGTAACAACTTTCCACATAAGATTTTGATGTGATTCTTATGAAAGTATTGCGAAAAATATTGTGAATATAACACTTTTCATTGAAAATATAATTGTTGGGAATGAATACAGGAAGAATAAATGATGATAAAAAAAGAATAAAGAATGAATGAAGAAATAATATTTAAATGAGATAGAGAATCTATTGGAAAATGTATTTGAAAAAGTGGATAGCTAAAAGGTAAAAGTCACCGTTCATTTTCTAAACAGTACAAAAATATCGATAATCTACTGGAGATGCTCTTACTTCACTATATTAATGCTAAATTCTTGATTATATCTAATACTATTAAATCTAACTAAAGTACCAAGAACTAGGATTTATTTTTTATTATTTATTAATCATTATGATGATTAAACCTTTAAAAGTTAAGTATGGAGAAGTTAGAACCATATATACATTGATTGTTTAGCACAAAAAAATTGGGGGGGGGGGGGGGGGGGGGGGTAGTGTGATAGTGTAGGTAGTTGTAGTGATAGACCTGGGATGGTTTTGAGGCCCTCCTCGCATGCAACAACCGTAGCGCTTTTAGCAAAGTTGATAGCAATCCGACCGATATTGGAACGGGCTTCCTCGTCTTGCATGGGCTGGATCACCTTCGTCCTAACCACGTCATCAACCTTGGCAACAGCAGCCCAGCCATAGCCATAAGAGCTCGAACCCCACCCCTTCACAGTCGTTAGATCAGGTGCGTTTTGTATCACCGAATTGCTTGTAGAGGAAATATAATCCCAAATCCCCATATGATATCTCTCTCTCTCTCTCACTCACTTTTTTTTTTTTTTGTTAGAAGAACCCTCTCTCTCACAGTCTCACTCAAAACGCAGACTGTGAAGTATTTGATCTTGCGCTTCAAGCTAAAGTAAGGTCAAAAGATCTAGGGTGGAATGATCTCGCTTTCTCTAAACGCAGAATGTGAAGGCCACGATCTAACGTTTCATGCTAAAGTAAAGTCTTATTAAAGAACGAATCTGGAATGACTTTAGTACCACCACTAGCCAAAGTAAAGATTTTTTATTATTATCATATTCCCACTCACGAAAAAGATAAAAATAAAACCCCACAGACGTTTTCTTTTTGATAGAAATATTAAGTTAAAAAGGAAAAAGAAATCGGACAAAAGAATTCAAATTCGGCTGACCAAAGTTCTAGTATGTATTTGGGTCCGCATCACGTCTATTGCGTTTGCGTTTTCTGCTTCTTCTTTTTTTTTTTTTTTTTTTTTTTTTTTTTTTTTTTTTTTTTTTTTTTTTTTTTTTTTTTTTTTTTTACGTGCTTTGCTTTAGGCCAGGGGACAATTATTACTGTTCAAGTGCTGTAACAGCACTGTTTATAGGACCCACAATCATTTTATTTAGAAAAAAAAATATTAAAAATGGGTCCCACAGTACTATTTACACATTTAAAAATTATTTTGCTACAATGTTTTCAGTTTTTAGTTTTCAATTTCAGCAAAAATAAGTTGTATTCAAACAGACCCCTAGTTAATTAGGCTCAAGATTAATCCCACATTGGATTTATATGGGGATTTCGGATTATATTTCCTCTACAAGCAATTCGGTGAAGGGCTTGTGTTTGACCTCTTATGGTTACAGCTGTGCTGCTGTTGCCAAGGTTGATGACACCAACTTTACTAAAAGCGCTGCGGTTCTTGCTTGCAAGGAAGGCCTCAAAATCATCCCAGGTCTATCACTACAACTACATACACTCCCCCCCCCCCCCCCCCTCCCTTAATTTTGTTATGCTCGTAAAATATTTTTCCGAATATGTTTTCCAATTTTCAAGTGTTTGTTTGCAGTTAAAATATAGTTAAATTTGTAAAATATATATTTTCGGTTTCCTTTATAATTTTATCTTTGAAAGTGGGTTTCCTGGTCCGGGTAGCGGTGTCTCTGACGATAGGTGCTGCTGTCCAATGTCATTTTTGTCATCCTAATAATAAACCCAAGAATTTACTTTGGTGGCCAAATTAATTCTATTATAATTAAGTTTTTTTTCTTTGTATACTATATATTATGTTATATATAATAGTAAAAAAAAAACGAAAATATATAACTTAAACTTTAGTACTTTTAGAAAACTAAAATAATTAAGTATCAAATTTGAGTTAAAGTATTCATTTCTCAACAATTTCTCTCTTAATATAGTGTGTGTTTGGCTTAGCTTAAAAAACCAACTTATTTTACTATTTAGTTTCTTTTTGCTACTATTTATGGGCCCTACTGCACTTTTTGGTACTATTCATGGGTCCCACTATACTATTTCAGCTCACATTTACATTTATCTACAGTATTTTTAGCAAAAAGTTTTCAGTTTCAACAAAATAAGCAAATTCCAAATAGGCAACCAAATTATCTATTAAAAATAAAATCATAGATTTGAAAGTACACTATTTGGGAATTGAAAATTCATTATTGGAATCCAAAGTTATATTGCTTTCTAAATTGTTTAGTTTTGATCAATGTATAAATAGCTCTAACTTGTCCATACTTAACTTTTAAAAGTTAAATCATCATAATGATTAATCAAAAATATAAACAATCCTAGTTCTTGGTACATTAGTTAGATTTAGTATGTGTTTGGATCCGCATCACGTCTACTGCGTTTACGTTTTCTGCTTCTTATTCTTCTTTTTTTTTTTTTTTACGCGTTTTGCTTTAGGTCAGGGGACAATTATCACTGTTCACGTACTGTAGTGTCGGACCGTGTGCCTTACCAATCCATCCAACCACCAATTGGTGAAGGATGAGGGGGCACATATCTTTTATAGCATTCAATCGCAGACCAAACCCATTGGTATTGGAGCAAATTGTGAAATCCCTCACAATCCCGCCCTCACAATGCGGCTCCAACGACTCGAACCTATGACCTTGGCTCTGATACCACTTGTCGGACCGTGTGCCTTACCAATCCATCCAACCACCAATTGGTGAAGGATGAGGGGGCACATATCTTTTATAGCATTCAATCGCAGACCAAACCCATTGGTATTGGAGCAAATTGTGAAATCCCTCACATGTAGCAGCACTGTTCACACACTGTAACAGTACTGTTCATGGGACCTACAACCACTTTATTCAGAAAAAAAAAAAAAAAAAATGGGGCTCATAGTACTATTTACATATTTAAAAATTATTTTGCTACAGTGTTTTCAGTTTTCAATTTCAGCAAAAATAAATTGTATCCAAATGGACCCTCAATAGTATTAGATATAATCAAGAATTTAGCGTTAATATAGTGAAGTAAGAACATTATTTTTAATGTATAGACTCAAATATGAATGAAAATTGATGTATATTAAAAAAAAAATCAACTAAACAAATAATAGAGGTAACAAGATTTTTTTTTTTTTTTATGAGAAGAGGAATTGGGAAAGACAGTTACATATTCTTGCTACAGCATGATATAGGACAGTGGTATTGTGCGCTTGAATTAAAGATATTCGATATAGAGTGGTATTGTGTCCATGAAAATATTTGACATGCAATGGGATTCTGCCAATAGTCACAATTTGCAAATGCAAATTGTAATAGAAAAATAAACTATCCCTTTTTTTTTCCCAGATTTTATTTGAATGGATAAATCCAGGTATTTTCACTTTTATCTCTTTATCTGATTTGATTGACAAATGTACGTTTCATGAGTCTTAGATTTGGTGTTTTTCTGTTTCCTTAGCACACACTGCCTATGTGCTTGGGTTCTTTGTATTCCATCATTTTTTTTTCCCAATGAAGTTTAATTATTTATAAGAAAAAATGTTGTAAACAAAAAATAGGGGATGTTTACTGATAAGGATAAAAATAGTACTTACTTATATAAAGCATAAAGCTGACAGTTTTAGATAAGGCCATCAAGCTGACGGGTACAGTTACAACCGTTAGCTTCCTCTTGTAGGTGTTAACAAATGATGTTCTAAATTGGGGCAATGAAGGGAGTCCGCAAGGCACACCTAAAGGTTGATGACATAAACAAACTGACACCAGTAAGGCTGAAGGAAACAAGATAAGCTGACAACCCTGATGCAAGTTTACTTGCTGCCCACGATTGCATATATAAGGAAATGCCTTGCCCTCCACGTTTGATGCTACTCAAAGGATCCCTATAAGGAAAGGATCCCGCCAAATATGCCCAAGAAGACTCCTATAAGGAAAAGACTTCCGCACCAAGGAAGAGATGTCAACCCTCTACTACTATAAAAGCCCCAGTACCCTCACTAGCCAAGGTACACATAATTCACCTCTCTCTAGCACTCTAGAGTTGTAAGAAGTTCTAACTTGACCTTCGGAGGGTACTTGGCCGACACCACACCGGTGCTCTCTACAAGGTCTTCTCTTTTGTATTGTGCAAGTGCTATTTCAAGTGTGCAAGTACCTGTGGCTCACTGGTGACTTTTTCGACATCATCAATTGGCACCGTCTGTAGAGATTAGATATTATGAGACCGTTCCCTACAGCATTACGACAGCTGAAATTCCTGGTAGTGGGCATTGACTATTTTACAAAGTGGGTGGAAGCTGAAGCCTTGGCCACCATCACGGAGAAAAACGTGCAGAGTTTCGTCTGGAGATACATCATATGCAGGTTTGGCATCCCTAGGTGTCTTAGTCTCGGATAATGGGAAGCAATTCGACAACGACTCCTTCCGAGACTTTTGCCCACAGTTAGGGATAAGAAACCACTACTCCTCCCCCGCCCACCCTCAGGCTAACGAACAAGTCGAAGTCACAAACCGATCCTTGCTCAAGATTATCAAGACTCGGCTCGAGGGGTCAAAGGGTATATGGCCTAAAGAGTTGCCAAGCATACTATGGGCATACAGGACAACGGCAAGGATACCCACGGGAGAAACACCATTCCAGTTAACATATGGGAGCGAAGCGGTCATCCCGGCTGAAGTCGGACTCATAAGCTACAGGGTAAACAACCATGACGAGAGTACGAACAATGAGGCCTTGCAACTACAGCTTGACCTAGTGGACGAAGTCAGGGCGACGGCAGAACAAAGGTTCGCATGGTACCAGGACCGCATGACCAAGCATTACAACTCCCGGGTCCGACACAGAGACTTCCAAGTTGGGGATCTCATTCTCAGGAGAGTCATGGGTGCTGCTAGAGACCCTACCCAGGGGAAGCTCAGCCCCAATTGGGAAGGATCTTACCGAGTCACGTCATGGCAAAGGAAAGGCACTTACCACCTAGAGATGTTGGACGGACAGAAGCTGCCGCATCCATGGAACACCGAGCACTTGTGGAAATATTACCAGTAGGGATGATGGCATGGAGACCAATCCCCCCCCCCTTTTTTTTTTTTTTTTTTTACAGTTCACCATAGCAAATTTTAGTTATACTCCTCAGTTTTATCATTTACTTTAGTTTTCGCAACAATACCTCTTTTTCCTTTTAAGCCCAAAGGGCAGGATTTGATTTTCGAACTACTTTTATTTACGAATGCATGGCAATAAGAGGAGTTTATTCAAAAATTACTGAAGTTTCTATCTACAGTACGCAAAAGTGGACGATTATGTTCACAAAAGTGGATGACTAAGTTCACAAAAGTGGACGACTAAAGTAAACAGCTAAGTCCACAAGAAGGGACAGTCTGAAGTTCACAAAAGTGGACAATTATGTTCACAAAAGTGGACGACTAAGTTCACAAAAGTAGACAACTAAAGTAAATGGCTAAGTCCGCAAGAATAGACAGTTTAAAGTTCACAAAAGTGGACGACTAAGTTCACAAAAGTAGACGACTAAAGTATACGGCTAAGTTGACAAGAATGGACAGTTTGAAGTTCGCAAAAGCCGACGGTCTCACCAAATGGATGAGACTATAAAATGAGGTCATTAAGTGTATAATATGGACAGAAGTTAAAAGCTGACGGCCTCACCAAATGGATGAGACTATCACATGGACAAGGTTATAAAACTGATGGGCTTACAAAAATGACAAGGTCATCAAGTCCACAATATGGACAGAAGCTAAAACGCTGACGGTCTCGCCAAATGGATGAGACTATCATCACATGGACAAGGTTATAAAACCGATGGGCTTACAAAAATGACAAGGTCATTAAGTCCATAATATGGCCGACGGTCTCATTAAAATAGGTGAGATTATAAAAATAACAAGGTTGATTAAAGTCCATAACATGGACGAGGCTATAAAGCTGACGGGCTAGTAAGAACGACGGGATCATTAAATACATAACATGGGTGAAGCTACAAAGGTGACGAGCCTATGAAAAATAACGTTCCTTACAAGTCTACAAAATGGACGAGGTCATAAGGTTAGCAACACAATCAAATGCCCAAAGGTAAAGTTCATTAAACCAACGAGCTTATCAAACTCAAAAGGATGAGATGGACGGGCTCAAAAAAGAACATAAGTTACACGAAACCCATGTCAACAGATTTTTCTTTTGAACAAATCCACCCTTAAAAGTCAACGGGTTTCCCAAAACAGACAGGATTACAGGCCGACGAATTCATCCAACAGAATCATTGATTAAAAAAGTAGAAAACGACAGGAGTAACATGCCATATAACAAAATAAACTGTCTACAAATAAAAGCCCAAAAAGCCAAAGGGGCACTTAAACAATTGTTTGCAAAATAAGTGAAATACACATAAAGAAATTAGGTAGTAGGAGTGTCAGCAGGGTTCCCATCATCTTTCTGAGGCTCAGGATTTTCAACATCTACAAAACCATTGGAGGGTTAGAAGCAGGAGTATGAGGAGGATTGGTAGCAGGTTGGGCGAGAATGACGACACCGTCATCCTTGGGAGGAGGATTGGACTCAGGGGAGCTGTCACCTTCATCATCCATCGTAATCCTAGATAGGTCCAGCTCTAGGAAAACTGACGCAACTTGTTTAAGGCAATCATCAAACCCAGTGCCATAATAGTCGGTACAAGAGTCAATAAATGATTGCAACACCTTAAATTCTTGGACAGCGTCAGTCCCAGTCGTCTCCACCTTTTTGCGCAAAGCCGTCACCTCCTGCTGCAGCTTCTCCTTCTGACGATCAACCTCCTCCAGCTTCCCCCTTACCTCCTTCAGCTCATTATTTAGCGTATGGACAGCCTCCTTGTATTGCCCTTGCTCATTCATCAAATTGGCATTATGTTTCCTAACCCGGCCGACGACCCCCTCCTTGGCAACACAACGATCCTGAAGGGCCTTAACTCGCACCAAGGCCTGAAAAAGACACAGGCGTCAATCAAATGAATCAAAAAGAAGCGAAACCAACTTAACCTGAGGGAGTGAGCATACCCTAGCAGGATCGAAAAGAGCTGACGCCCCCAAGTCCTCCGTCCCAAATAGATCGCAAGGCCCTATATCTGTCGGCTTTATGAAGGATCCCACTTCCCCGACAGCATAGTCCTTATGGGTCAGAAGGCAATAAGGGCCCTCGATGACGGGACCAGAGGAAGACATTACCCCCTTGCCCGTACCATGGCTTGGCTGAAAGGGTAACTTCCCCTTCGAAGACACGTCCCTAGGAGTGATGGCAGCCTTTTTGGATGGACGGTCATCTTTCCCGTCAGGTTTCCTTTTCGAAACCTTAGAGATGGTCTTAGGGGCTGACGAGGTTCCCCCCTCTGTCTCCTTCGCCTTCTTTTCCTCTTTTTTACGAGCTGCAGTAGCCCTCACCGTTTGCTTAGCAGATTCCATCTCTGCACAAAATAACTAACAATTATTACAAACAGACGGGATGAGTAAATTGACGGAGGCAATAAAGAATTTACTCACGTCGACGAGAGAAATCATCCAGTCTGCGAGCTTCAGCCGACGGCTCTAGACCCCCGCAATACAGGTGAATAGTGTCAAGGGTAATCAAGTCCCTACACTTTCGTTCCTCCAAAGGAATTTCAAGAACCCGACGAATGAACGCCTCCTGCTCTGCAGTTATATGTGGACGGCTACAGGCTGAAGAGAAAAAACAAAGACATTAATACACTAAATGGAGTAATAAAAGACTAAAAGCTTACGGTAAAACAAAAGCTGTCAGTATCAAAACCTGAGGCTTTAACTAATGCCCAGGTGTTATCAAAACCATAAGGCATGGTAACCCACTCTTCTGGGTGGCATACCCAGTCAGACCACTCAAGGAAAAAATATCTACTTTTCCAACTCCTGTTGGAATTTGGCATATCAGATACAAGTCTTAAGTCCTTCTCCCTGACAGAAAAATGATAAGTTCCTTTGGACGAAACAATCTGACGGGGTTTGTAGCAGTAGAAGAACTCATCTAGGGAAAGCTGACGGTTCCCACCGCTTAGACGACCTCATAAAACTTCAGCTCTGATAAAAGTCCTCCAAGCATTGGGGGTAATCTAGCTGACGGATAGCCCCATAAAGTCAACAAGCTGATGGTGCAAAGCCGTTAGTGGCAGCCTCAATCCAGCAGCAAGCACGGCATCATACATGCCGACGTCTGCAGTCCTCCCTGTATAGCACTTTTCCTTTTTCCTAGGGAGACGGATTGAGATGTGGTCTGGGATTTGGAAACGGGTACGTAATTCTTTGAAAACCTTTTCACTCATTTTGGGCAAAAATTTGTTGACGACCCAATCCTTGGGAAGGATGAAGGGACGGTTTCCTCCGGGACTTACTGAAGCCTCTTCATAGGATTCCTCGTCACCCTCATCCTCCTCCTCATCTCCGTCACTCTCTCGCTCCCCTTCAACCTCACCTACTACCTTCTCCCCAACTCCCTCAACATAGTCTTCTACGTCATCGCTAGGAGACTGGGCTGACGTTTCCCTTCCTAATGACTCAGAAAAGCCGTCGGACTCTTGACTTGAGCCAAAAACTTCGTCGTAGCCCGCTCCATCGCGGACTGACGACTGTTCACTCGATGCGTCACTTGACATCTGACTACCTACAAGTGACGGATCCATTCTAAGTACCTAAATTGACGTCCTTACTAAGAAATTGTTCAGCTAGAGCAAAAATGCAAAGAAAAAAGGAAAAAGAACTTATAGGTGAATAAGTCTTGGAGGAAAGAACGGCCTAAAAAGTGACATCATTAGCAACAGGTGACGAATCAGCAAAAGCGGGCGATGAGCTCTCTCTCTCGAAATATCAGCAAGGTTGAAATAGAGGAATGAGGAGAAGGATGCGCATAATATATAGGAAGAAAAATGCGCGGAAGGCGAGGCGACACCTTTGTCCAGAAACAAGGCCAACGAGAGTGCGCCACGTGTCCAAGCATTAAATGGCTGGTGGCTCGAGGAATCACTCATAAATGATTTTCCCGCTCCTCCGAACCAAAAGATAGTTAACCAATAAAAACTTAACTCCACAACCCGTCAGTTTAAAACGACGAGGATGTAGAGTAGGGGGCAACTGATAAGGATAAAAATAGTACTTACTTCTATAAAACATAAAGTTGACAGTTTTAGATAAGGCCATCAAGCTGATGGGTACAGTTACAACCGTCAGCTTCCTCTTGTAGGTGTCAACAAATGATGTTCTAAATTGGGGCAATGAAGGGAGTCCGCAAGGCACACCTAAAGGTTGACGACATAAACAAACTGACGCTAGTAAGGCTGAAGGAAACAAGATAAGCTGACAACCCTGATGCAAGTTTACTTGCTGCCCACGATTACATATATAAGGAAATTCCTTGCACTTCACGTTTGATGCTACTCAAAGGATCCCTATAAGGAAAGGATCCCACCAAATATGCCCAAGAAGACTCCTATAAGGAAAAGACTTCTGCACCAAGGAAGAGATGTCAACCCTTTACTACTATAAAAGCCCCAGTACCCTCACTAGCCAAGGTACGCATAATTCACCCCTCTCTAGCACTCTAGAGTTGTAAGAAGTTCTAACTTGACCTTCGGAGGGTACTTGGCCGGCACCACACCGGTGCTCTCTACAAGGTCTTCTCTTTTGTGTTGTGCAGGTGCTATTTCGAGTGTGCAAGTACCTGTGGCTCGCTCGTGACTTTTTCGGTATCATCATTTACGGATTGAGTTGGATCGGATTTGTGTACAAAAGCCTCTCGACTTGATCCCTTTGGATGGCACACTCTTTCACCTACTACCGGAATGAAGGGTTGAATGAAATTGTCCACACCTTACGTTTGGTTGGATGGTTAGCATCAGACGGGTGACCAGTTTTAATATCTATGCACATGGGCAAAAAAACATTCATAGTCCTCGGTCCTCCAATAAATAAATAAAAAAAAAAAAGATAAAAAGTAACACAAATTTAATACATCACATTTCCTCAAATCTATATCCCAACAACCAAAACACAATTCTATGTTCATAAGTCTAGATTTAGACAAATCTCAATCTCATGCAAAAAGTTTTTTTTTTTTTTTTTTTAATTATTATCTAACTAATCATTAGGTTTCCACATTTACATCTTCAACACTCCAAAGACAAAAATCTAGGTTTGTGCATTTTGCACTTGTTGATAAAATTTGATAAAAATTACTTCTAGTTTGGTGCATTTTGTGTTTGTTGATGCATGTACATTTACTTTGTATTCATTAAATTTTTCTCCACTATTTATGCAAGAACAACAAGCTTCAAGGGAGAACTCTTTACCCATTCCAATATAAGTGATTAGTCAATCAAATAATAGATAGCAATTAGTTTGTCAAACAACCTATTTTCATCACCATCAATACTCTACGTACATTTGGTTATATGTCGTAAGGCATTTTGTACCTTTATAAACATGGTTGAAGTGAAAATTCATTAGGTTATTTGATAATTCGATTGTTGAAAGTGGGGAGGGGGACTTGAACCTTGGTTTTCCTCATAATGAAGATCAAGAAATGCCACTGAACTACAAGGTTTTTGGGTGAAAATCCATTAGGTTATTCTTTCATACCTTTTGTTACTTTTTGGTTTCTTGATTAGCATATATACTTATGTTACCGTTTTTCTCGTGGAATTACATGGTGCTCTTTCGAGAAAGATATGGTCTCTCCATATCATGGATGAATTAATACCCTATATTCTTGTATTACAATATGATCAAAGTATCACATAAACATGCACTTCCTCTTCTCATTAAGTCACTTATCCCTCTCAACAACCATATAAATCTCACAATCCCGAACTTAAAATTCACATGTTAGAATTGTGAGGTGTAACACATGGGATGTCTAGTAGTTTTTTGGCTTCGTGGCTAGACTTTTTACGTTTACAAAGTGCTTAGCCACCATGTTTATTTTTCTAGGATTTTTTGGGTTCCTTCATTAAAAAAATTACGTGTTGAACATGTCAGTTTCCATTCTTAAACACAATACACCCATATTTTAACTTCTAAATACTTGAAGGATATAATGTTACACCATTTTAATTCTTAATGGTATGTATATAATGAAGCGAGAACTTTAAATGAATCCAATAATTTTGATTTTAGAAAACTAATTTCGTGAAAGGCCTATTTATCATAAAGATTGAGTTTTCAAGTATCAAATCAATTGGATTTATATAAAGTACACCAATTATATCTCAAGTGAAATACTATTTTTATTTGTTTTGATAATTCAAAAGTTTGGGGGAAGAGGGGGGGAAGGAATTTAAACGCTAGATATCTCCGTTATAAACACTAGGAATTGTCAATTGAGTTACAAAGTTTTTGGCATCTCAAATGAAATACTTATATGCTTAGTTTTTTGAATTCTTATGTCATTAAGTAAAATGTCCTTCATGGTCGTTATCATAGAACTAGACTATAAATCATTATTCCTTGATTGATAATGTAAATGATGAGATTCACATGTATATGTATAGAAGATATTTGGAGTACATTATTCATTCACACAAATGTACTATAACCCTCTCACCAGAACATTCACATCAAGTCTGAATTGCATTGAATACTTTGCTACAAGCCTTGTAGCAACTGAATCATTTAAAACGATTTGACCACCATTCATATCAAGATTGGAATTATGTGCTATTGGACATTTTATTATTTTAGTCTTTTGTACGAGTAAAATAAGCTTACATAAGATCCAGGAGAACCACTCCTTATTATTCTCCCACATTTTGTTCTTTTGTCATAATCTTCTTGTGTTTCTACTGTATTTATAGGTGGAACATCATTTTATAACATTGTATCGCAATCTCTCCGTAACAAAAAGAAGTTTGGGGGTAATGAAGTGGATCAAAGGGCATTGCAAGTTAAGATAAGCAAACTAGAGGAAGAAATCAAAGAATGCAAGAAATTAATTGAACTAGCAGAGATACATAAGCCTTTTGCAGATTTCAAGCCTGAGAAGATCTCTTCATTCGAATCAAATGTGGATATAAAACCAGAGGATGTGATCAGAGTCTTCATGATGAACGAATCTATAGGTAGGCAATTTTTGGATGTTTTGATACTTCCTACCGTCAGTATAGCTAGGAAGAATTCTAAATAAAAGGCAATATCATTTCAAGTAGACAAGATGGGTGGAGTGATGAAACAATAGTTTAACTGTTGGATGATAAGAATTTGTATGTCTTAGATTTTGTGTAATTATTGTGGAACCTCCCCCTCTTTTAGAGTTTGTTTTGAGTTGTGGCAGAATTGGGTGTGATTAGGTGTTTGATTTGAGTTGTGGTAGAATTGTGTGTGCGATTAGGAATGACATATGTTGTTCAATATTGGAGTGATGAATTTATTATTAAGTATTTGGATAATAAGGATTTGTATGTCTCAGATTTTGCAATTTTGTGTAATTATTGTGGAACCTCCTCTCTCTCTCTCTCTCTCTCTCTCTCTCTCAAACCACCTCTTTGGCCTTTGTTTCGATGTGGCAGAATTGGGTGATTAGGAATGATTTATGTTGTTAATATACTAATCTTTAAAGCTAAATTGCAAATTACACCCCTAAAGTTTGGAGCTGTTTGGATTCTACATCCTAAATTTCAAAATTTGGATTTTACCTATTGAAGCTCTGTTCCGTTTGCATTAGCTACCCCTCCATCCATATTTTTTGTTAAGTTCCATATAAACTTGTCAAGCATATGTAGTTTGTCCAATAAAATGATACCCCCATCATTTTTGAAGCCTAAAAAATTTTAATTATTAAATAATTTTAAATGACATGGTATAATATAAAAAGACTTCATTCTTTTTCAAATACATGTATTGCCTACAAAATTTTATCGACAACACTTGTTATGATTGTTTCTATAGGAAGGAAATTTTCAAAATTAAAATTGATAAAATCTTACTTAAGATTGATCATGACACATGAAAATTTAATGGATTTACCATATTATCATTAAAAAGGATATGTTAGCAAAATTTAAATACAAAAAATTAGTTAATAATTTGCATCTAAATAAAAAAAATGCATGTTAAATAAAAATTATAATATAAAATGTTACATAAATATTACTTAATTCTTTTTTTTTTTTTTTTTTTTTTTTTTTTTTTTTGAGAAACAAACTCACACAAATACTCTAACACAAAGGCATACCACAATCTCCACTCAAAAGTTATGGTAACTTTTAAGGGAGGGTGAGGCAAGTTATACTACACAAATAATAATACAACACATTTTTTTAAGTATTGTGAGACAATTGATATTATATATAAAAAAAACTCCGCTTAAAATTGTTGTCTCAAGTTTTACAATTGTATTGTGCCCAAAATCAAAATGAGTGGAAGGGGAATAGTGAAATTGGGTTTAATTTTTATAAATTGCTTTGTATCTCTCTCTCTCTCTCTCTCTCTCATCTCTTTGGCCTTTGTTTCGATGTGGCAAAATTGGGTGATTAGGAATGATTTATGTTGTTTCTATACTAATCTTTAAGGCTAAATTTGCAAACTACACCCCTAAAGTTTGGGGTGTTTGGATTCTACACCCTGAAATTTCAGAATTTAAATTTTACCCCTTGAAACTTTGTTATGTTTGCATCAGTTGCCCATCCATCCATATCTTTTGTTAAGTACTATGTAAACTTGCCACACCTGCTTAGTTTGTCACATAAAATGATGCTCCCATTATTTTTGTAGCCTAAAAAATTTAAATTATTAAATAATTTCAAATGACATGGTATAATAAAAATAATCTCGTCATTTTATTAGAAGAACTAAATATGCGTAATAAACTTATGGGGCACTAAACAGCAAATATGAATGGAGGGGCTACTAATGCAAACATAACAAAATTTTAAGGGGTAAATTTTAAATTTTGAAACTTTAGAGTGTAAAATCTAAACACCTCCAAACTTTAGAAGAGTAGTTTGCATCATGAATATGAATAACTTGAAAAAGAAAAGAAAAAAAAAAGAATAGAAAAATTACTACAATCTCATTTAAGAATATCTCTTGATAAGTTTTGTTGCAAGCAATATCATAAAATTAGATGAATATTTTGCAAATGAACAAAAAACAATAATTACAATGAAGTTCAAACATGTAATATAGGAATTCTTGATTATATAAAAGATTAGATTCATTTTTACATACATGTTTGTCCACAAAATTTTATTGACAAAGCATGTTATGTTTATGTAGAAAGAAAATTTGCTAATCTAAAATTTGATAAAATTTTACTTAAGATTGATTATGACACAAGATGAATTAGTGGATTAACCATATTATCATCAATATATATAATAATGGGTGAAAATGAGAGAAACTCAAATTAGAATTCTAAATTAGAGTTTCAATTTTGCACCATATGTTCTAAATTATTTATTCTTAAAGAATTTTATTTCTTAATTTTAGAATCAAATGTGGGATCACATCATAAATATTCATCCAAGTGATTTATTAAGTGCAAAAACCAAAAAGTCTAAAATAAATGAATCCTAAAAAAAAATATTTCACAATAATTTTTTTTTTTAAATGGACAGCTTACATTTTATACCTAATAATATCCTTACAAAATTTTTTAAAGAGTTAACAAAATATAAAAATGACTATCAATAATATTTAAATTATATATATATATATATATATATGAATTATATTATGCATCTTATTGTATATCTTTAAGTGTATCCATGCATATGCATGGAATTACAAGCTAGTTAAAATAAATGAGATGTTAGCAAAATTTAAATGCAAAAAATAAATTAATATTTTGCATATAAATAAAAATAAATTTTAAAATAAAAATTATAATATAAAAAGTTAAATAAATATTATTTAATTAATATTTAAATATTTAAAATAAATAAAAAATAAAAAATAAAAACCTTCACTGAAAATTGTTTTCTTAAGTTTTACAATTGTATTGACTCTTGAGCCCCAAAATGAGTGGAAGGGGAATAGAAAATTTGGGTTTAAAATTTGTAAATTACTTTTGAGAGGTGAATCGGTTAGGACGGTTGGGCAAAAATAATGAAAAATTGCGAAAAAGTGGATATGAAATACCATTGTGGAAAAAAAATATATATATATATATTGTGGGGCCCAATAATTTATGGGCCAGGCCCACTTGCTCATGGGGAGTCCAAAGGTCCAAGCCGAAAAAGGTGATGGTCCGAGCTCAAAAATATAAGGCAAAAATGGCACGGAGACACAGCCGAGGACAGTCTAGTCCTCGGCAGACCCAAAGCTCCATTGAGAAGAGGGGTAAAAAAGAGATATAGGAACAAATTTGTAAGGAGATCTAAAATATCTTGGGGGAAGTTATCCTTACTACCCTTCCCAGATAAGACTCTGCACCTGACAGAGCCGTATTCTTCAGCTTTATCAACCATCCCTAACAATTCTGGGATTGGACTTATGGGACAAATGTCAGTCTTGTAAAGGTTGACCCTACACGTGGACGAAGAACAGCGAACGCAGGCTGGTATAAAAGAAGAAGTAAGTGAATCTGGTAGGGGGCTCTGATCCCACCTCTAGAAAGAAAGACTCCATGGGTGGAAACACCCTAACAACACGTGCAGATCACAAAAAAGACCCGCCGTCGGATAACTAGGGTAAGACCTCAATGGTCCTCGGATCAAGTCCGATGAGCTCATTCCCATAGGATGCGACGCCATAGGGTTTAAATATTCAAACCCAACTCCTTTTTCTACAAGAATTTCTCTAAAATCAGGGCCGGAACATCGTCCCGTGACCAAAGCCAAGCTTTTCAAGCCCACTCTCTACAAATCATATTGTGAGGGATCTTTCATGTGCGAGCCCAACATCATTATTGGGCCCCAAAAGAATCGTGTCCCTACAATTGGTGCCGTCTGTGGGGAAGCTTGCGCGTTGGCGCGGGTGGCGGTGGAGTCAGCTCTCTAGCACGTAGAAATTCCTAGGGTTTCCTCCGTCTCCGGCGACATACAGTTGTTGCTCCGACGTAAACTTCTGCTAGGGGCTACGCCTTGCAGTGCCAAGGGCGCGGGCATCTCTAGGGGCTTCCGGCCTCAAGCCAACTTTCCCCGTCCTGGTATAGGGGCTTATGGTCAAAAAATAAACCAAGTAAAAAAAAAGGGGCAAAAGCACAAGTTTTGGACAGAACCAAGGTCTTGCATGGTCCTCGGACTCAAGCCTATGGGGAAACCAAGTACATAAAAAGATCATAAGTTTTGGACAGAACCAAGGCCTTGCATGGTCCTCGGACTCAAGCCTATGGGGAAACCAAGTACATAAAAAAGATCATAAGTTTTGGACAGAACCAAGGCCTTGCATGGTCCTCGGACTCAAGCCTATGGGGAAACCAAGTACATAAAAAGTCATAAGTTTTGGACAGAACCAAGGCCTTGCATGGTCCTCGGACTCAAGCCTATGGGGAAACCAAGTACATAAAAAAATCATAAGTTTTGGACAGAACCAAGGCCTTGCATGGTCCTCGGACTCAAGCCTATGGGGAAACCAAGTACATAAAAAAATCATAAGTTTTGGACAGAACCAAGGCCTTGCATGGTCCTCGGACTCAAGCCTATGGGGAAACCAAGTACACCAGAACCAAGGCCTTGCATGGGACATCGGCATCTTGCATGTCCTCGGACTCAAGCCTATGGGGAAACCAAGTACATAAAAAGATCATAAGTTTTGGACAGAACCAAGGCCTTGCATGGTCCTCGGACTCAAGCCTATGGGGAAACCAAGTACATAAAAAAAATCAATCAAATCACAAGTTTTGGACAGAACCAAGGCCTTGCATGGTCCTCGGACTCAAGCCTTTGGGGAAACCAACTACTTGTAAGGAAAAACTACATTACATGCACTTTAGGATTTATCCGAGGAAAACTCTCCATTAACAATTGGGTTAGTTCCTAAATAGCGAGGATTCTCAAGTCTGCTTTCGGATCTGCAGCACCAAAGGGATTGATGCGATACGGTGCAATATATTACCCAAAAGCACAATCAAAGTCCCTCGCTATTCGGCTACCCTCTCGGACGAATTATTTAGAGTTTATCGTTCTCGGACATTGGTCTCGCATGCATCGCGCAGCACTCAGCGGTTATCCCGGTTAGTTCCAAGAGTTTAATTTATTAAGGATTACCATTGTTATACTTGATAATATTTATGAGTTTAAAGAAGTAGGAATCTGCGTTAAGGCATTTTTCTGCCCGGAATATCATTAAGGGCAAGCTTACATTTAATATTCATGCACAAAGTAGTTGTTGCGAGAAGAAAAGTATGTATAAAGAAATAGACACATCTTTTATTAAGACAAAGGAACAGTACAGTGTACAATGAAAAGCTGAAACAAGCTTACATTGAAGCTAACTACGCAAGTAAAGAAAAATACAAGAGAGTGAAGATAAAGCCAAGGAGGTAGCACAGAGGAGAGGTTGGCTACTGCTTCGAGACCTTATTCCTCCTCAATGCTTTTGCACGCCCATAACTCAGGCAGCAAAAGAGCCCAACTTGAACCTCACACCGCTGAAGGAAAGGTGCAGGGAGCCGGAAGCTGAGGAGCCTTCACCAAAAATTTGCCTGCGACAAGGCAGAGGCGCTGGTGGCGGAAAATCTTTCTTCTGACACACCAAAATTCTAGCATGAACAGAACCTGCTTCGGATTTTGACTAAAAGAGGGAGAAACACCCTTTCCCCTCTGTCGAACTGGAATATTCTCTTGAATTTATGCCTCCTTTGCCCGTACATCACTCTTTTGAGTCTTAGGAGGACACGGCGCCTCTGTGGCGGAGAGAGTTCCTTTTCCCCAACCCTCGCCTCAAACATGATATACTAAGGGAGGAAACTGAAGGATTTGCGAGCAGGTAAGGCAACTTTTTCTCCTATTTATTTAAAAAGATAAGGTGGTGGCATTTAATTCGCGCAGCGTCCCAAGGAATGCTACAGACAAAAAGTCTCCGGCTCGATTTCCCACGCCATCTGCAACCATGAGATTAAAGAAGTCTCGTGAAGGCGCGCCTCGAACACTGGGACGCCAAAAAGTACCGCGTGACCAAAGACTACGGAAATACCTCTTAATTTGTGGGCCCAGTAAACTCGCGGCCCAGGCCCATTCTGCATGGGGCCCAGGGACAGAACCAAGGCCTTGCATGGTCCTCGGACTCAAGCCTATGGGGAAACCAAGTACAAAAAAAAAAAAAAAAAAAAAATTACAAGTTTTGGACAGAACCAAGGCCTTGCATGGTCCTCGGACTCAAGCCTATGGGGAAACCGAGTACAAAAAAGAGATCCTACAAGTTTTGGACAGAACCAAGGCCTTGCATGGTCTTCGAACTCAAGCCTATGGGGAAACCAAGTACAAAAAAGGAAAATTACAAGTTTTGGACAGAACCAAGGCCTTGCATGGTCCTCGGACTCAAGCCTATGGGGAAACCAAGTACAATAAAGAAATCCTACAAGTTTTATACAGAACCAAGGCCTTGCATGGTCCTCGGACTCAAGCCTATGGGGAAACCAAGTAAAAAAAAAGAAAGGAAAGTTACAAGTTTTATAACTGCTCGAATGGGAAAAGTCCCCGGCTCAGATACTGAAATGTTAAGGCCAATAAAAGTGTTAGGATGATGGTGGGGCACTCCACTATTCGGTAGCCTAAGGGGGCTGTTCATTTTTGCGGGTGATATGTCTTCGAACGATTACTTCCTACACCGCATAGAGCATCCAATTCTAATCTAGGCATTGTTTCGGGCAAGTATCGTTATTCACAGGTACGCATTGCTAAATCAAGCAATTCTGTTAAAGTTGTGGTGACTTCTTTTTATTAGCAAGTATTTTGGCCTTAGTTGTCATCGATTCAAATGCTATATTATTGTGCCGAGCAGCGTTTGCAAGTTTGTAAAAACATAGAGACAAAACATGCGAAGTAAAATAACAACAATTTTTATTAATATGAAAAATTATTACAACGTACAAAAAGGGGTTCAAACAAGCCTATACAAAAGGTGAGCTGCCGAAGCAACACTAACATTCGCAGTACAGATAAGTAAACAGCCAGGTGTCTTTTAAACTCGTCTTCAAAGTCTCTCCAATCTCTGCCTCAGTATTGCTCATATCGAAAGAAGAACCTTCTTTGGAAAAAGATGAAGGAGAAGGAAGAAGAATTTGAAGGAGAAGGAAGAAGAAGATGGAGGAGATGAATGAAGAAGATGGAGGACATGAGTAAGAGAAGGAGGAGAAGAAGAGGGGAAGAGATGAAAAGAAAGAGAGAGGAGCAAAAGAGGGAGAAGGATAGCACCAGGACGGAGCTGGTGCTGGGAAGACTAAGAGAGGAAGGCGGAGGAGGGCACCAGTGAACAAAGGGAGGAAGAAGCAGAGGCATTTGGCCCCTGCCTCAGTCCTGACTCCTAACACACTGGTGTCATGTTAGGTATGCTCGTGAGGAGCCGAGTGGTGCTGATAGTGGGTGTTCTCGACTCAGTCACGACGAAAGTTTGACGTGACGAGCCCCTGTTTCTGATTTTGGCTGAAAAGGAGGTGGGGCAAATCTTAAGTCTCCGTCATCCTTGCCCTGACCGAGCCATTTCGAGCTTTATTAGAACATGATGTTTTGAGGAGGGGTATGGTTCCTTCATCACTCGTTATGGTAAACGTATTCTGATGTGGGGAATAACAATTGGGTTAAGTGAACGCTAAGGGAGGTTGAGGGTTTCAGATCTCAGAAAGATGGAAGAGTGTCTGCACGAAAGTGATGGCTTCCTACTTGCCTTCTTATAGGAAGGGCAAAACGGAAGGTATTAAATTCATTCAGGTTTCCAAAAGAATCTGAAGAATAAAGATGTGTCCGTTCCACTTCCCCACCTCATCAGATGAGCCGCCGGACGTAAATGAGCCTCGTAAAAGGAAGTCATTAAAGGTGCGTCTTGGACAGCCAAACGGCAGGAGCGGGTCACGAGCAAATTAAAGGGAATACCTTGTAAACCGGTGTGTTTCCTGGACAGGTGGAAAACCGCCCACATTAATGCAGGGTTGAATTAAATAAGCCATACTAAAGGCTCGGGTTTACCAAAACCCTCCCTTCCAACCAAGAGGTCGGATAGCAGGGTTTTGAGGGGCTATTGTGGGGCCCAATAATTTATGGGCCAGACCCACTTGCTCATGGGGAGTCCAAAGGCCCAAGCCGAAAAAGGTGATGGTCCGAGCTCAAAAATATAAGGCAAAAATGGCACGGAGACGCAGCCGAGGACAGTCTAGTCCTCGGCAGACCCAAAGCTCCATTGAGAAGAGGGGTAAAAAAGAGATATAGGAACAAATTTGTAAGGAGATCTAAAATATCTTGGGGGAAGTTATCCTTACTACCCTTCCCAGATAAGACTCTGCACCTGACAGAGCCGTATTCTTCAGCTTTATCAACCATCCCCAACAATTCTGGGATTGGACTGATGGGACAAATGTCAGTCTTGTAAAGGTTGACCCTACACGTGGACGAAGGACAGCGAACGCAGGCTGGTATAAAAGAAGAAGTAAGTGAATCTGGTAGGGGGCTCTGATCCCACCTCCAGAAAGAAAGACTCCATGGGTGGAAACACCCTAACAACACGTGCAGATCACAAAAAAGACCCGCCGTCGGATAACCAGGGTAAGACCTTAATGGTCCTCGGATCAAGTCCGAGGAGCTCATTCCCATAGGATGCGACGCCATAGGGTTTAAATATTTAAACCCAACTCCTTTTTCTACAGGAATTCCTCTAAAATCAGGGCCGGAACATCGTCCCGTGACCAAAGCCAAGCTTTTCAAGCCCACTCTCTACAAATCATATTGTGAGGGATCTTTCATATGCGAGCCCAACATCATTATTGGGCCCCAAAAGAATCGTGTCCCTATATATATATATATATATATATATATATATATGAGAGGAACATTGAGAAATATGCAAGATAAAAAAATCCTATGATCACTTATAGTTTCCACTCTCTTTTGAAAACTTTCGTTACCTTTCAAAGATCTTTAATTTTAACTTCTTCTTTTTTTTTTGAGAATCTTTAATTTTAACTTATTAATGGTTTAAAAAGCCCTGAAAACTCTAATTTTAACTCATTAATGTCATTTTCTAATGAGATAATTAAAAATAAAAATGCTCAAAAAACCCAATTTTAAGGACTAAAACTGTACTTTAATCCATTTTTTAATGTAATTTTCACTAATCATCCATTTTTTAATATAATTTTCACTAATCGCATAACGCGTTATGGGTTTATCACTAACAATGTGCAGATTGGTGTGCAAAAAGAGGAGAGAAACTGAGAAAGACAGGTTACAAAAGAGGCTGAAAATGAAGCAAATACATGAACTGAAAGCGGAACATCAATGAAGCTTTGAGGAAAGAATGCACGACTCACGAGGCAGTTACTTAACGCACTGATCGATCGTAATAGGGAACAAAAGAAAGATATATAGGAGTATAAAAAATCTAATGTTAATTTCTACCATGTAGATCATTGTCCAGAAAGTCGGATAAATATTAATATTTGATTAGTTACTTTTATAAAACACTAGTAAGGGCAGCACATCTAAACCAAGTGCTAGCCATGGGAAAAAAAGTAGTGATTAGGATCAATTTTAGATTTTATTTGTATCACAAAATAAAAATATAAATCATTCGATTTTTAAAATACATAGAGATTTACATTAATCAAAAGAGACATTAATTTAAGAATTTTGATAATTATGTCATAAAAAGTTAATCTCATTCGTATAAAGACCGTGACAGATCCTAGTCCAATATTTTATTATTTTATTTTGACCTATAACTTACACCTCAATAGTTGTGAATATATTGTAATAACAACAAAATGTTACGACATTTTTAATTGTGCTAGATCTCGGTATAATATTTTATTATTTTATTTTATTTTATTTTGACACATAAGGAATTGACATATCACAACATTTTCATAATATCTCTATGTATACATTGTACTTGATTACAATGTAAATTTATATTGTAGACACAAAAAAAAATTGGCAAATTTTGTACACATTTACAAAATTTGTACAATATTTATCATTTTTTGTGCAAATGTGTATAATATTAACCACTTTTGTGTATTTACAATGTAAACTTGCATTGCAAGTACAAAGTAAACATATAAAGATCTTAAAAAAAAAAAAAAACAAAAAAAACAAAAAAAAACAAAAAACAAAAAACAAAACAAAACAAAACAAAACAAAGTTCAAACCAACTAGCATACTTGAAGGGGGGAAAAAAAAAGTGCACCTCACTAATTGAATAAACCAAAAAAACACTATTCATGAGCCTTTGGCTCTTTTTATATAGTTAAATAGATATGCCAGCTTACATAAATATTTAAAAGAAAAAAAAAAAAAAAACATTAGGCACTGTAGAAATTAATGTTAAAATGTTGTGGACTTAGCATTTTTTTATTTGATCTATAAGAAACTATGATCTCAACAATTGTGAAAATATTGTGATAATAATAAGTGTTGTAACATTTTCTCAAAACATTTATTTTTAGTTGTGGTTGGTTACAGTCCCATATTTTATTATTTTATTTCAACTTGTAAGAAATTGACACGTCAATAATTGTGAAAATATTGTGAAATTTGTTGTATCAAAATAACAATATATATATCAGCTTACATAAAAGAAAAAAAGAAAAAACACAAACCAATTACTTGGAAAAAAAAAAAAAAAAATACATTAGGCACTGTAGCTACCGTGCCAATTGAATAAACCAAAAACACTACACAATAAGTGTTGTAACATTTTTTCAAAATATTTATTTTTAGTTGTAATTGGTCACAGTATCATATTTTATTATTATATTTCGGCTTGTAAGAAATTAACACGTTAATAATTGTGAAATTTGTTGTGTCAGTATAACAATATATATACCAGTTTACATAAATTTTTTTTTTTTTAAAACACAAACCGATTACTGGGAAAAAAAAAAAACTTTAGGCACTGTAGCTACCGTGCTAGTTAAATAAACCAAAAGCATTGCACAATAAGTATTGTAACATTTTCTCAAAACATTTATTTTTAGTTGTGGTTGGTTACAGTCTCATATTTTATTATTTTATTTCGACTTGTAAGAAATTGACAGGTCAATAATTGTGAAAATATTGTGAAATTTTTTGTGTCAGTATAACAATATATATACCAACTTACATAAATATTTAAAAAGGAAAAAAAAAAAAAAAACACAAACCGATTACTGAAAAAAATAAAATAAAATAAAATAATTGTAGCTACGGTAGCTACAGTGCCGCACTGTAGTTACTGTTCAAAACTTGGAAAAAAAAACACAAACCGATTACTGAAAAAAATAAAATAAAATAAAATAATTGTAGCTACGGTAGCTACAGTGCCACTTGGCACTATAGTTACTGTTCAAAACTTGAGGAAAAAAAAAAAGTGGTTCACGAAACCAAAGCCCTGTAGCTACAGTGCTTTAGCGCATTCACGCACATCAATAATTGTGAAGTGTAGATAGCAGAGTTTAGCCCTCCAGAAACGGACAAAAAAGAAGGACTCACCAAACCAAAATGTACAGTACAAAATATTGTAGCAGCATTGACACTTTTTATATAGTTAATAGACAAGCAAGTCATCCAATTTTTGACCTCCACAAATCAACATTACCCCACCAGCATCTTCCACTAAAGTAGGTGATTCCATTTATGTAGTCCAAACAATTGCTTCCTTACTTGCTTCTACATTTCTTAGTTTCTTCCAACCAAAAGTTTAGCATTTTTAGCAAGAACGGTTGCTTCCGATTATCTTCTTGGCTACTCATGTGTTTTTTTTTTCTTTGTAAGAGCAGTAGCATGACTACAGTCAATCAGTCTAAATTCTAAACATTTGTTGCTAATTTGGGGATTTGGCTTCGTTTTTGGAGAGAGAGGACTGGTAAGACCTTGGATGGGATTTTGCATATGAAATTTGTTTTCTTTTTATTTGGTTTTAGATATTTATGTGATTAGATTAGACCACTCATGCTTTTTTAATTAGTTTGTAATTTTTTTATGGACTCCAATATATTCTCTATTTATTACCAAGATGAGTTTCCTCACAAGCCTTACACAGAGGACAGCTGTGAGAAACAACAATGTCCCTCATAGGCACAACATTCACCAATGATTTTTAATGCTAAAACTATAATCTTGCAGGGGATCTTAAAGCTTTCAAGTTCTATCCTAGTCCTTGGGATGTAACAAAATCCCACCCTAGCCTCGTAAGAACCTAACTTAGTATAAGGCCAGAATACTTCAATAGAGTTTGGCAAAGGTGTGTCATACACGGATAATACTAGTTGCTGATTCCAAGATCAGAGGTCTTGTCCATCTGATCAGTCACACAAGCAAGTTTCTCAGCCTCTGTGCCTTCGTTCCCAGCTCTGGAACTGGGCAAAAGAAATGGTCAATTGGAATGTTAGTACCATCCCCAGTCCCCACTTAACCTCAGTTAACTGTGTCCCTCTAGACCAAAGGATACTCCTAGATTAAGAAGAAATATTGGTAAATCTACACTCAAGGAGAGTGTTGTAATTAAAATATTTTTTGTTTAAGAGCATCATTCATGAAAAAAAAAGGTAGGCTTGGCAACAAGCGTCCAAAAGTGGTGTACATTTCTGAACTACTAAATATATAACATGGATCACGGATTTATGCAGTAATTAAGTTATATCTCAAAAAACTAAAAAAGTTCCGGTGTACCCTGGAAAGACGAGGTCTATATCTCTGGATCTAATGTTTAGTGATTGTAGATATCTTTTGTAGATATTCCTGTCACCAAGATGTCACCACAATATTCTCCCTGCTTCTATGTTCTTTCTGTGTTACCAACCAGCCTTCCTTTTGGGTGAGTATTCATCAAGATGTTAGGCATAATTAAATTGGATTAAGTTTATATTTTTATGCATTCATTATTTTATTTTTTTCTTGTTCTATCTTAACATATGATTCAACTTTGGTTTTTTTTCATCACAACTTGATTGGTTGTATAGTCATTCTCAAAAAACGACTAGTGTAGTCTATTAATTGTCTCAATAGACAGAGCAAATCAATCTTCAATCGTCAGTTAATCAGTTCCATCCAACTATTTGTTATGTTGAATTCGCCATGGGCTCAGTTCCAATTGATCTGTATGCTATGGAGTGTTTTTTATCCCTTTTTTTTTCCATCACCAACCAACAGACTCTTGTTTTTGTTGATATTTTGATCAAATGGGTCTGGGATTTTGAAGGGAATTAGAGCTAGATACGGAAGAATCTAAAATGTCATATGGATATTGAGTGTTAGTGTGCGAAGGTAGATGGTGAGATTGGATAGGTGATCGGCTTGGATTTGGCGTTGTGGTTTGGGAGTTGTCATTGTGTTGTCTGTACATATTTTTTTAATTGGCTACTTCAATTTTTTTAATGTAAGTAGTCTCCTCTTAATACAGTTTTTCTTACCTATTAAAAAAATTGTTAATAAGTTTCTCAATGATTCTATCATGATCTAGAATATGCACTATGTTCTTTTGCCTTTTCTTTCTATTCCCCCCTTCTTGGTCGCCTTTTCATCTGCACTGCCACTAACTTTCTTGCCATCAAGTTCTAACCTTTTTCACTTTCCACCCGTATTTTTGGTATGAGTGTCTTCGTTTGTGTGTCTATGTTACTTTCTCTAATCTTAATCTCCAACCCTGTGCTTAATCAATACACTTGTTGGCCAGAATCTGGCAATACTATTTTGCTCTGCAAAAGAGACCTGAATTTTGTTACACTTTTCCGTAAGGTACAAGCCTTTGCATGGTAAAAATGAAATTTTTGTGGACTGTTATCTTCATTACACCCGTCCAAGGGTGGGAAACTAAGAATGTTCGCTTATGTAGGGAATTTAACCAAAAAATTCCTAACTTGTGAGAAACAAAATAAATAGAGAAAAACACACGTCAAAGAAAATAATCACACGCATAAGACAATATTTACGTGGTTCGGCAATTTGCCTACGTCCACGGAGTTGCAGGGATTTCACTATTATCAGGGAAAAATACAATAGTGCACAAGAACACTCTCAAGAAACCCAAATCCCAATTACATCCTAGCACTCTCTCACAGAAAAAAATAAGAATAGAAGCTGGCTGCCTCTCTTTTCTCTATTTTCTCTCATGTGGCTTGCTCACTAGGTTAATTGGAATTTTTCTTAAATCAATTCTCTTCTTTTTAGCCCCATATATTTAAGTACATATATATATAGTACTTTATGTAAAGTCGGCTGAGTGGGATTCCTAATACAACTTGTATTAGGTCAATTTATGGCCGGATTGGGCTTTATGGGCTTGTGGCAAATTCAAGCCACACTAACAAATCTCCATCTTGGCTTGAATTGATCAAGCTACACTAGCAAACTCCTCCATCAGCTCCACCTTAGCCCTTAAGGGCTCACAAGCTGCAAACATCAGCCACAATCCTCCATAACACAATCTCTCATCCCTGTAACTCATCCTCCTGTCCTCAAGCTAGAAGACCAATTGAAGCTACGCACAGCTTCAACTTCTCAATAGTGACACCCTTAGTCAACATGTCTGCCGGGTTCTTAGATCCACAAATCTTCTCAAGCATTACCAGCTTATCTTCAACAAGGTAACGGATAAAGTGGTATTTTGTCTGTATGTGCTTCGACTTTGAATGAAAAGCCGAATTTTTGGCAAGAAAGATTGCACTCTGATTGTCACTGTGTAGAATGCCCATCTCCTGCTTCTTATCCAATTCATCTAAGAAACCATGTAGCCAAATCATCTCCTTTCCAGCTTCAGTTGCTGTAACATACTCAGCTTCTGTAGTAGACAAAGTAACAATCTTCTATAGATTTGAAGCCCATGATATAGCTGTACCACCTAGAGTGAAAACAAACCCTGTAGTGCTTTTTCTACTATCAATATCACTAGCAAAATCAGCATCTACATAACCTTGCAGTTTCAAACTTGCACCTGTGAAGCAAAGACATGTATCTGATGAACCCTTCAGATATCTCAGAATCCACTAGACTGCCTCCCAATGCTGCTTTCCAGGCCTACTCATGAATTTGCTCACAACTCCCACTGCATGTGTAATGTCTGGCCTTGTACATACCATAGCATACATCAAGCTGCCAATAGCTGAGGCATAGGGCACCTTGCTCATGTGGTCCCTTTCTTCTTCTGTCTTTGGTGACTGTTCTTTACTTAGTTTGAAATGACTACCCAAGGGTGTGCTCACTGGTTTAGCTTCATTCATGTTGAACCTGCTGAGAACTTTCTTCACATACTCTGACTGTGAAAGCTTCAATGTACCATTAGCCTTGTCTCTAATGATTCTCATACCAAGGATTTGCTTTGCAGCTCCCAAATCCTTCATTGCAAACTGTTTGGACAATTGCTTCTTCAGATTATTAATCTCCTCAATGCTAGACCCTGCAATAAGCATATCATCCACATACAACAATAATATGATGTAAGAATTGTCAAAAAACTTAACATAGCAACAGTTATCAGCTTCACATCTCTTGAACCCAATTCTGTGCATAAAACTGTCAAATTTCTTGTACCACTGTCTAGGAGCTTGTTTTAGGCCATACAAGCTCTTTCTTAGTTTGAAAACTAAATTCTCTTGTCCTTGAGCAATGAACTCTTCTGCCTGAATCATGTAAAGGTCTTCCTCCAAGTCACCATGAGGGAATGATGTCTTCACATCTAACTGCTCAAGATGTAAGTTTTCTATAGCCACCATTCCCAGTACTAGTCTAATTGTTGACATCTTCACAACTGGAGAAAATATCTCTGTGTAGTCAATGCCTTCCTTCTGCTGGAACCCTTTAACAACTAATCTGGCCTTGTAACGTTTGCTACCATCATGCTCATTCTTTATTCTGTATACCTACTTGTTGTGCAAAGCCTTCTTTCCTACTGGCAATTCAGTCAGTTCCCATATTTGATTCCCCAACAAGGAATCCATCTCATCCTTCATGGCTAACTCCCACTTGCTTGAATTCTCATCTTGCAAGGCTTCATCATAACACTGACTCACCACCATCAGTCAACAGGAGATAATTTAAAGTGGGTGAATAACGCTGTGGAGGTCTAATGTTCCTGAAAGATCTGCGGACTTTAGCTACAGGTGTACTCAAATCTACTTGTGAATTTACATTCTCCTTATCTTCTTCATCCCTTTTCTGGACAGTACCTTCAATCAATTCATCTAAGTTGACAAACTCAGATTTCTTTTAATCTATCCCTGTAACATCTGACACTACAGTTGACCTGTCCTTGTACATAACCTGTTCATTAAATATCACATTTCTACTTCTGATGATTTTCCTGTTTTGTTCATCCCAAAACCTATAGCCAAATTTCTCATCACCATAGTCAATGAAAAAACATATTTTAGACTTTGCATCAAGTTTACTACGAGCATCAGAATCAATATGAACATAGGAAACACAACCAAAAACTTTTAAGTGTGAAAACTTTACCTCTTTACCGCTCCAAACCTCCTCAGGAAGTCTGAACTCCATGGGAACTGAAGGACCTCAGTTTATCAGGTAAGCTGCAGTGCTAACAGCATCAGCCCAAAAAGTTTTTGGTAATCCAACATGCAACCTCATACTCCTAGCACGCTCATTGAGAGTTCTATTCATGCGCTCAGCCACACCATTCTGTTGTGGTGTCCCAGGAATGGTCTTCTCCATCCTAATTCCCTGTGCAACACAATACTCACTGAACCCTCCATCTATGTACTCTCCTCCATTATCTGACCTCAAACATTTTACTTTCAAACATGTTTCTGTCTCAACCATGGCCTTCCACTTCTTAAAGGTTTCAAATACATCAAATTTATTTTTCAAAAAATAAACCCATACCTTTCTGCTTGAGTCATCAATAAAAGTGATGTAGTACCTTGAACCTCCAGGAGGTGCAACCAGAGAAGGCCCCCACAAATCAGTGTGTACTAACTTCAATTTTTCAGCCTTTGGTGTCCTGCCAGTTTTCAAGAAGCTCACTTTTTTCTGTTTTCCTAAGATGCAACTTTCACACATGTCAAAATCAATGGACTTCAATTCTGGTAGTTTTCCTTTTGACATCAGCATCTTCATCCATTTCTCACTCATGTGACCAAGTCTACAGTGCCATAGGCTTGTATTAGTACTTGCATCAGCAACTGCAATTGTGTCTCTTGGACTTGAGGTCATGTACAGAGTACCAGTTTTCTTTCCACGAGCCAATACTCTAGCTCCCTTTGTAACCTTCCAAGTACCACCAACAAATAGTTTTGCATGTCCTTCATCATCAAGTTGTCCAACAGAAATCAGATTCCTCCTCAGGTCAGGAATATGTCGAATCTTCTCCAGTAACCAAACAGACCCATTAGGCAACAATATTCGAACATCTCCCATACCCACAACATCCAAGGCTGAACCATCAGCCAAATACACCTTACCAAAATCACCTATAACATAATTTTGTATGATTTCTCGGTGTGGAGTGGTATGAAACGAAGTTCCTGAATCCAAAACCCAATCATCAAGTGGACTGTCTACTGCAAGAAGTAATGCATCTTGTACCTCTTCTGTTACAGCATTAGAAGAATCATCTTCATTCTTCTTCTTAGGACTTTTGCATTGATTCCTAAAGTGACCTGTTTTCCCACAATTCCAACATTGTACTTGTTGGCCTGATCTAGATTTACTTCTGTTCCGATTAGAATTTCTGGATTTTGATCTGCCCCGATTTGAATTTCTGTTATTACCTCTGCCTCTTGTCTCAAGGTTTAGGGCAGAACCAGATCCTGAGGTTTCGCCTGCATCTCTTCGGCGAATCTCCTCAGTCAGAATTAAATCTCGTATATCATTGTACTTGAGCTTTTCTTTTCCTGTAGAATTGCTTACTGCCATCCTCATTGCCTCCCAACTGTTTGGCAAAGAAGCCAAGACGATCAAAGCATGAATCTCATCATCAAAATCAATTTCTACAGACGACAATTGATTTGTGATAGTGTTAAATTCATTCAGATGTTGTACTACTGATGCATTCTCTGCCATCTTCAGATTGAACAGTTTCTTCATCAAGTGCACTTTATTGTTTACTGACGGCTTTTCATACATACCAGACAAAGCCTTCATCAGATCTGCTGTGGTCTTCTCCTTTACAACATTGTGTGCAACAGACCTAGACAGAGTTAACCTAATAACTCCCAATACCTGTCTGTCAAGAAGAGCCCATTCCTCAGCCTTCATAGCCTCAGGTTTTGTCCCCAAAAGAGGCAGATGCAATTTCCTCCCATAGAAATAATCTTCAATCTGCATCCTCCAATACGCGAAGTCTGTGTCATCAAACTTTTCTATTCCAGACGCCTTTCCTGCTTCCTCTGCCATTGCTCCCACTCAAACCTAACCCTAGGCTCTGATACCAGTTGTAGGGAATTTAACCAAAAAATTCCTAACCTGTGAGAAACAAAACAAATAGAGAAAAACACATGTCAAAGAAAATAATCACACGCACAAGACAATATTTATGTGGTTCGGCAATTTGCCTACGTCCACAGAGTTGCAAGGATTTCACTATTATCAGGGAAAAATATAATAGTGCACAAGAACACTCTCAAGAAACCCAAATCCCAATTACATCCTAGCACTCTCTCACAGAAAAAAATAAGAATAGAAGCTGGCTGCCTCTCTTTTCTCTATTTTCTCTCATGTGGCTTGCTCACTAGGTTAATTGGAATTTTTCTTAAATCAATTCTCTTCCTTTTAGCCCCATATATTTAAGTACATATATATATATATATATATAGTACTTTATGTAAAGTCGGCTGAGTGGGATTCCTAATACAACTTGTATTAGGTCAATTTATGGCCGGATTGGGCTTTATGGGCTTGTGGCAAATTCAAGCCACACTAACAGCTTATTATTCTGTGCAATTGGTGTTCATGTAGCTCATTACCATTGCCAATTCTGGTTGCACATTGGTCATGCTTAAACGTACATCTTGTCCCTCCAGGGAAACATGATATGCTTCAAAGAAAGGAAGGTTACATCTCATGTTCCAAAATTTCAATGGTTAGGTTAAGAGTTTTGTGCCAATTGCCACAATGAGCACTAGTGAAGCAATTTTTGAAACTACTAAATATTTAAATTGAATGATGGTTTCATGCAGTAAATAAGTTGTGTTCTGTACATATTTTGTTTAGCTACTGCATTCTTCTTTCATGAAGCGTAGACTTAAAGGCTTCACTCACATTCTGCCTTTTCTTTTGATTGAGAGTGAAAGATTGATATGGGGATTTGGGATTATATTTCCTCTACAAGCAATTCGGCGATACAAAACGCACCTGATCTAACGGCTGTGAAGGGGTGGTGTTCGAGCTCTTATGGTTACAGCCGGGCTGCTGTTGCCAAGGTTGATGACGCTGTTAGGACGAAGGTGATCCAGTCCATGCAAGACGAGGAAGCCCGTTCCAAGATCGGTCAGATTGCGGCCAACTTCGCTAAAAGTGCCACGGTTCTTGCTTGCAAGGAGGGCTTGTTTTGTTTTGATCAATTTATAAATAGTTCTAACTTGTCCATAATGATTAATAAATAATAATAATAATAATCCTAGTTCTTGGTACTTTAGTGAGATTAAATAGTATTAGATATAATCAAGAATTTAGCATTAATATAGTGAAGTAAGAACATTATTTTGAATGTATACTGTATAGACTCAAATTTGAATGAAAATTGATAAATATTAAAAAAATCAACTAAAAAAATTCTAGAGATAACAAGATTAAAATTTTTGTTGAAGAGGAGGAATTGGGAAAGACAGTTACATATTCTTGCAACAGCATGATATAGGGCAGTGGTATTATGCGGTTAAAAGATATTCGATAATAGATATAGAGTGGTATTGTGCGCATGAAAATATTTGATATACAATGGGATTCTGCCAATAGTTACAATATTCAATATTGCACTTGTTGATAAAATTTGATAAAAATTACTTTTAGGTTGGTGCATTTTGCATTTGTTGATGCATGTACATTTACTTTGTATTCATGAAAATTTTCTCCACTATTTATGCGAGAATGACAAGCTGCAAGGGAGAACTCTTTACCCATTCCAATATGAAGGATTAGTCAATCAAATAATAGATAGTAATTAGTTTGTCAAACCACCTATTTTCATCACCATCATTACTCTACATACATTCGGTTATATGGCGCTAGGCATTTTCCACCTTTATAAACATTGTTGAAGTGAAAATCCATTAGGTTATTTGATAATTCGATTGTTGAAAGTGGGGGAGGGGGACTTGTACCTTGGTTTTCCTCATAAAGGAGATCGAGAAATGCCACTAAACTACAAGGTTTTTGGGTGAAAAACCATTAGGTTCTTCTATCTTACCTTTTGCAACTTTTTGGTTTCTTGATTAGCATATATACTTATGTTACCGTTCTTCTCATGGAATTACATGGTGCTTTCGAGAAAGATATGGTCTCTACTTATCATGGATGAATTAATACGTTGTAATCTTTTATCACAATATGATCAAAGTATCATATAAACATGCACTTCCTCTTCTTATTAAGTCACTTATCCCTTTCAACAACCATATAAATCTCCTGAACTTAAAATTCACAATTTAGAATTGTGAGGTTTTACACATGGGATGTCTAGTGGTTTTTTGGCTTTATGGCTAGACTCTTTATTTTCACAAAGTGCTTAGCCACCATGTTTATTTTTCTAGGATTTTTTGGGTTCCTTCATTAAAAAAATTACATGTTGAACATGTCAATTTCCATTCTTGAATGCAATACACCCATATTTCAACTTCTCAATACTTGAAGGATAATGTATTACACCCTTTTAATTCTTAATTGTATGCATATAATGAAGCGAGAACTTTAAATGAATCCAATAATTTTGATTTTAGAAAACTTCTTTTGTGAAAAGGCCTATTTATCATAACTATCAAGTTCGCAAATATCAAATCAATTGGATTTACACAAACTACACCAATTTTAAGTGAAATATTATTTTTATTTGTTTTGATTATTCAAAAGTTGGGGGAGGGTAAATTTAAACACTGGACATCTCCGTTATAAATACCAAGAATTGTCAATTGAGCTACAAAGCTCTTGGCATCTCAAATGAAATACTTATATGCTTAGTTTTTGGAATTCATATGTCATTAAGTAAGATATCCTTCATGGCCATTATCATAATTCCTTGATTAATAATGTAAATGATGAGATTCACATGTATATGTAGAGAAGATATTCAGAGTACATTATTCATTAACACAAATGTACTATAACCCTCTCACCAGATATTCATACAAGATGTCAACATTCACATTAAGTTTGAATTGCATTGAATACTTTGCTACAAGCCTTGTAGCAACTGAATCACATTAAAACAATTTGACCACCATTTATATCAAGATTGGAATTGTGTGCTATGGGACAGATTATTATTTTAGTCTTTTGTACAAGTAAAATAAGTTTACATATGATCCAGGAGAACCAAATCCTTATTATCCTACCACATATTGTTCTTTTGTCATAATCTTCTTGTGTTTCTACTGTATTTGTAGGTGGATGGTCATTTTATAAGATTGTTTTGCAATCTCTCCGTAACGAAATAAAGTCTGGGGGTAATGAAGTTGAGACAAAGGCATTGCAAGCTAAGATAAGCAAAATGGAGGAAGAAATCAAAGAATGCAAGAAATTAATTGGACGAGCAGAGATACATAAGCCTTTTGTAGATTTCAAGCCAGAGAATATCTCTTCCTTCAAATCAAATGTGGATATAAAACCAGAGGATGTGATTAGAGTCTTCATGATGAAGGAATCTATAGGTAGGCAATTTTTGGATGATTTGATAGTTCCTACCGTCATAATAACTAGGAAGAATTCTAAGTAGAAGGCAATTTCATTTCAAGGAGTCAAGATGGGTGGAGTGATGAAATAATTGTTAACTATTGGGATAATAAATATTTGTATGTCTTAGGTTTTGTGTAATTATTTTGGGAACCCCTTTCTCATCCTCTTTTGGTGTTTGTTTTGAGTTGTGGCAGAATTGAGTGTGATTAGGAATGATATATGTTGTTAAGTATTGGAGTGATGAATTTATTATTAAGTATTTGGATGTCTTAGATTTTGCAATTTTGTGTAATGATTCTTCTCTCTCTCTCTCTCTCTCTCTCTCTCTCTCTCTCTCTAAACCAACTCTTTAGCCTTTGTTTCGATGTGGCAAAATTGGGTGATTAGGAATGATTTATGTTGTTAATATACTAATCTTTAAAGCTAAATTTGCAAACCACACCCCTAAAGTTTGGGAGTGTTTGGATTATACACCCTGAAATTTCAAAATTTAAATTTTACCCTTTGAAGCTCTATTATGTTTCCATTAGCTACCCATCCAACCATATTTTTGTTAAGTACCACAAACTTGCCACGCATGCTTAGTTTGTCCAATAAAATGATGCTCCCATTATTTTTGTAGCCTAAAAAATTTAAATTATTAAATAATTTAAAATGACATGGTATAATAAAATAATGTCATCATTTTATTAGATGAACTAAATATGCACCACAAGCTTATGGGGCACTTAACAGAAAATATGGATTGGGGGCTACTAATGCAAACATAACAAAATTTCAAGGAGTAAAATTCAAATTCTAAAATTTTAGAGTGTAAAATCTAAACACCTTCAAACTTTAGGGGGGTATTTTGCAACATGAATATGAATAGCTTTAAAAAAAATAAGAATAGAAAAATTAGTACAATCTCATTTAAGAATATCTTTTGATAAGTTTTGTTGCGAGCAATATCATAAAATTAGATGAAAATTTTGCAAATGAACAAGAAATTCATTAAAAAAAGTTAGAAGATAAAGGAATGGTATTATATGAAGATAATAACAAAAAACAATAATTATAATGAAGTTCAAACATGTAACATAGCAATTCTTGATTATATAAAATATTAGATTCATTTTTAAATACATGTACTGTCCACAAAATTTTATTGACAGCTCCCCATTTTATGTCCTATGCAATTGCCCATTTACAATGGACCACTAAGATCCCTACAGCTACAGGTTATTTGGTGTCAAGTTCTTAACTTAATATCTAGAAACCTATACTAATTATTCTACGTTTCTACTCACTAGATATGTAAGCATACAATGACTCAGTCAGCCCACTTCCCTGCTTGTTAGGTCTATTTTCAATATTTTAGGAGTTAATTCTACTCAATTTCTTGCTTGGTGAGTCGTTTTCAACTTTTAGGAGTTAGTTCTAGATCCATTTATATGAGTATGACTCTACCAGACTCAAAACTATACCCAAGTCCAGTATTAGCTATAAGCAATAGTTAGGATTCTACATTAGACCATAAGGCTTAAATTTCATCAAATAAAAACCAATTACAACAAAATCCAATGAAGTATACAGGATGTATACCCTAAGTTTCTAGTACAAACTACAAATTACAAATACTATGAGAACAGAAAGCTTTGGAGGTCTAGGCGCATTCAATAACATCCAATAATACAACAACCCTATTAATTGAAATTTAAGACTCTACATGGACAACTCTTGGCATTCAAAATATCCTTCTATTCCTCTCTCTCTCTCTCTCTCTCTCTCTCTCTCTCTCTCTCTCTCCATAAAAGGAACATAAAACAAGATAGTACAGAATTCCAAAACACTAACGAAAGTGTGAAAATTGTTTGGTTTTAGCAATAAAGAAAGCATACTTGAAAGATTAATCTTAATTTGTGGGACAGCACACTGATGAATTCATACAAAAGCAATTCAATTAACATTAACAGAAACTAACAAAAAGGTACCAAACAAAAGTAAAGTCATTGAGACATCTTATCACCAAAGTGTCTTACTATTTTAAAAGAGATTTTCTCATTTGGTTCAAGATTCAAATGAATGATGGAAGATTTGAGAACCAGCATTTAACAAAAAGATATAAAAGTATATGATTCACAGTCAACATAAAACAAATGAAAAAACAAAGATAGATTGAAGTAACAGTCAACATATTATAACTCACACATTAAAGAGAATGAAAGACAAAGATAGATTAATCCCCCTCTGATAATCATAAAACAAATGAAAAACATTGAAGATTAATATAAACAATTGAAGATTAATAATCATAAAACAAAAGTTACAAACTTTGATGTGCATTTAGTCTCTATTTTCAATGTTAGTGCATAGATTAATATAAGAAACTTCACAAAATGGAAATCATGAAATTCATGTCATGGCTTGAACTCTAATGAAAGCAGCAATATATTCTCTATTTTCAATGTCAGTGCATACACTCATACTGTTTGCAGCAAATACAAATTCTACAATAAATGATGAAAGGAAACGATATCAACATGAAGTTCAATGTCCACAACTATTGCATAAATGGAAAATATTTATATAAACTATACTTTCGTATATTAATAAATAAATTTTATTAATAGAACAGGTTACTTCATGTTCATGATGATAAGCACACCATAACCTAAAAGAATTATGTACAAAGCTAAGTGATTATGTGAAATCAAGAAGGGGGTTGCTATTTGTAAGCACCCCAGGCACGAGACCAATCAACCAAAGTTCTAATCAACAATGATTCCAACCCAGTGTTTAATCAATTTGTATCTTCAAAAATATAGCTACTTTGCTCCTTCCACAGTAGCCATTTGTTTTGGCAATATGAAACAGTTTCAACAACCCATTTTCAAATAGTAAAAAATTTAACTAGCACCTATTATCATCTTTTCTTCCCTACGCAAAATCTGAACCTGCGTCGTACCCATAAAACAAATGAAAAAAATTGAAGATTTTGGTAATGTGAGATCCCCCTCTGATAAACATCCATTTCCCACAAAACAAATGCAGCACAAAACAGTAAAACAGCAAAGCAACGTACCTGTAATCAACGGCGGCAAGTACGGTGAGGGTTCGAAAAGGGTACCGGTAGAGCACCAGGGTACTGGCAACGGCGACTAATCGAAAAGGGTGAGGGAGATTGATGGAGGGTGGGGGAGACTGAGGAAGCATGATCGCAAGAGCAAGGGAGAGTGTAGCGGGAGAGTGTAGAGGGAGAGTGATGGCAGAGAGCGAGGGAGAGTGAACAGGCGTTGTGAGACGTTGGTTTTGAAAAATGTAAAGCAAACTCGATTTTCTAATTACCGAGTTATGCGTTTATAAACAACCATTTTTTTATTGGAAAAGGCCACGTCTGCTTTGACAGCATGGCACAAGGCTGAAGCTAACTCGACTATAACATAATCGAGTTCTTCAATAAATCTCGACTTCCGTACTATCGAGTTACAAAGAGGGGCATTTCCCTAATTAGTTTAGGAAAGAGGGCAGAATGCTGCTTTTTTTGCCCAAAAAGGGCATTTGCCAATTTTTTTCTTGCTTCCTCAAGTGCCGATGCTAAGTATTGCACACTTGCTTCAGCTGCTGCCAAGCTCACATGGTACTCCTTGTTCTTAGAGATATTGGTGCTTTTCTAGCTCAGCCCCCTACTTGGTTTAGTTATAATATCTCCACCTTGCATCTTTCTATCAATCTAGTCCTTCACAAAATACATTGAAATTGACTATAATTTTGTTATAGAAAAGGGTGTACTGGGTGATTTGGTTATGCGCTTTGTGTCCTCTAATCAAGTCCTCAGATTTCTGAACCAAATTGTTCTTTTCCTTGCTCCAATTTGAGGGTAGTATCAAGGATAAAGCTGATTCAGAAGACATTCCAAGTTAAACGAATAAAATCCGTAAATGTGTTGGTTTATTCTGTACTTTTCATTATTTTTCGAAAACAAAGTTTGTAGATAAGATGAGATAGGAGACACTCATATGTTAAAGGATCTGTATATAAATAAGTTGTCTAATGAAAAGGTTAACCCTGAGTCCTAACAAGAGAGAACTTAATATTCTGAACAAAGAGATTATTTTCTAAGCATTTTCAATTCCCAAATTGCAAACTCTTTTTAAATGAACCTTTAAAATGCATTGGTTATAAGAAAGTTCTCAACTTTACTTGGTAACTTAATCAATTTAACCTCCCTCTAGTTACCGAACAAGTTTTTTTTTTTTTTTTTTTTGAGAGATAGTTACCGAACAAGTTAAATGGTCTCTTATCAACAACAAAAAAAGTTAAATGGTCCATTTGGTCCATATGATATCAATTTATATCAATTTGTTTTAAATTGAACAAAAGAAGGTTCATATTTATCTCATTTTAATTTTCAAAACATATAAATTAAGGGGAGGGATATCTATTCTGCTTCTCCTTAATTTAAAAGACAAAACTGCAATTTGTACCCTTAAATTTTGGTGTAATTTTTATTTTGCCCTTTAAAGTTACAAAACTTTGATCTGTACTCCTAACATAACATATATTTTGGATTTAAGCCATTTCGTTGATGCGTTGTGATGAAGTGTCCGTTATCTCAACTCAAAATAAAGTAGTTTTTCAAATCCAAAATTTGAAATTTTTAGGGGAAAATTTAAACTACCCAAAAACTTAAGGGTGTAAATTGCAATTTTTCAAAATAATATTTGAAAGGACTTTAATAGGGTTGAAAATGACATAATTTTGAATGATGAAAAAAAAAAAAAAAAAAACGTTCTTTTGATCTTAGTTGGTATTCAATAGATATCTCATCACAATACATTAACGAAATGACTTTAATGCAAACTATAACTGTGGAGGTACAGATCCAAATTTTGAAACTATAAAAACAAAATCAAAATTGTAAGGACACAATTCTCAGGCGGCCCAATAAGGATGTTGGGCTCGCGTACGAAAGATCCCTCACAATATGATTTGTAGAAAGTGGGCTTGAAAAGCTAGCCGTTGGTCGAGTGGCGTTGTCCGGTCATGGCTTTAGAGGAATCTACGTAGAAAAAGGGAATTGGGTATGAACATTTAAGCCCTAAAGCGTCGTACCCCGTGGGATGGAGCTCCTCGGAGTTGATCCGAGGACCTGTTGAGGTCTTCTCTCGGTTGCCCAACGACGGACTTTCTTCCATGAAGTCCGGTGTTCCTGAGATGTTTTCCCATGTAGTCTCTCTTTTTTCGGAGGTGGAAAAAAGGGCCTCCTTCAGATCTACTTACTTCCTTATTTTATACTAGCTTGCATTCATTGCCCTTCGTCCACGTGTAGGGTCAATCTTTACGAACATTGACATTTGTCCCATCAGTCCAATCCCAGGAATTGTTGGGGATGGTTTGATAAAGCTGCAGAGTACGGCTCTGTCAGGCGTCGGGCCTTATCTAGAAGGGTAGTATGGATAACTTCCCCAAGATATTCTGGATTTCCTTACTAATTCGTCCCTATTCCAGTTTTGCCCCTTTATTCTGGTGGGATTATGGATCTGCCGAGGACTAAACTGTCCTCGGCTGCTTCCCAAAAATTGTTTTGTGCTCTGCGTTGTAGAGCTTGGGCCACAGCTCTCCTCGGATTGGGCCTTCGGACGCTCTAAGGATAAATGGGCCTGGTCCACGAATTGTTGGGCCCCACAATAGCCCCTCAAAACCCTTCTGTCCGACTTCCGGGTTGGAAAGGAGGGTTTTGGCAAACCCGGGCCCTCAATATGGCCCATTTAATTTGACCCCGCATTTATGTGAGCGGCTTTCCGCCTGTCCACGAAGTTAGCCGTTTTTCAAGGGAGTCCGTTTAATCTGCTCGTGATCTGCTCCTGCCGATTGACTATCCCAGACACGCCTTTAGTAAATCCCCTTTACGAGGCTCATTTATGTCCGGCGGCTCATCTGATAAGGTGGGGAAGCGGAATGGACGCCTCTTTTTCTTCAGATTCTTTTGGAAACTTTGAATGCGTTTAATTCCCTCTGTTTGGTTCTTCCTATAAGAAGGCAAGCAGGAGGCAATCACTTTCGTACAGACTCCTCCCCTTCCTTCTGAGATCTGAAACCCGTAGCCTCTTTTAGCGTCTGCTTAGCCTGTTTGTTATACATCATATCCGTACACGTCCTCCATAACGAATGATGAAGGAGACACACTCCTCCTCAAAACACCATATCCTGACAAAATTTGAAATGACTCGGTCAGGGCAAGGGTGGCGCAGACTTAAGATCTGTTCCGCCTCTCTTTTAGCCAAAATCCGAAGCAGGGGCTCGTCATGTCGAATTCTCGGCGTGACTGAGTCGAGAACAACCAAGACCAGCACCACCCGGCTCCTCACGAGCGTACCTAATATGGCACCAGCGTGTTAGGAGTCAGGGCTGAGGCAGGGGCTAAGTGCTTCTGCTTCTCCCTCTTTTGCTCCCTGGTGCCCTCCCCCGCCCTCTTCTTATAGTCTTCCCAGCACCAGTTCCGTTCTGGTGCTTTCTCTTTTCCCTCTTTTGCTCCTTTTCTTTCTTTTTATCTCTTCTCTCTTCTTCTCCTCCTTCCTTACTCATGTTCTCCATCTTCTTCATTGATTTCTTCCTTACTATTTCCTTCTTCTTCGTTTTTTTTTTAAAGTGAGTTCTTCTCTTAGTATGAGCAGCTATGAGGCAGAGATCGGAGGGACCTTGAAGACGAGTTTAAAAAGGCGCTTGACCGTTTGCTTATCTGTACTGTGGATGTTAGTACTGCTTCGGCAGCCCCTCTTTTGTATAGGCTGGTTGAAGCCTCTCTTTGTATAGGCTGGTTGAAGCCTCTCTTTGTATATTGTAATAATTTTTCATATTAATAAAACTTGTTTCTATTTCACTTTGCATGTTCTGTCTCTTTGTTTTTTATAAATTTGTAAGCGCCGCTCGGCACAATCATATAGCATCTAAATCAATGACGACTAAGACCAAAATACTTAATAATAAAAAGATGTTGCCATAACTTTAATGGAAGTGCTTGGCATGATAAGGCAGACCAATAAAAAGTAATACTTACCCCCTGGCTTGGGTCCGAGGATCATGCAAGGCCTTGGTTCTGTCCAAAACTTGTAATAATAATAACTTTTTGTATTTGGTTTCCCCATAGGCTTGAGTCCGAGGACATACAAGGCCTTGGTTCTGTCCAAAACTTCAATAATAATAATTTTTTTTGTACTTGGTTTCCCCATAGGCTTGAGTCCGAGGACCATACAAGGCCTTGGTTCTGTCCAAAACTTTAATAATAATAATTTTTTTTGTACTTGGTTTCCCCATAGGCGTGAGTCCGAGGACCATACAAGGCCTTGGTTCTGTCCAAAACTTTAATAATAATAATTTTTTGTACTTGGTTTCCCCATAGGCTTGAGTCCGAGGACCTACAAGGCCTTGATTCTGTCCAAAACTTCAATAATAATAATTTTTTTGTACTTGGTTTCCCCATAGGCTTGAGTCCGAGGACCATACAAGGCCTTGGTTCTGTCCAAAACTTTAATAATAATAATTTTTTTTGTACTTGGTTTCCCCATAGGCTTGAGTCTGAGGACCATATGTTTTGTACTTGGTTTCCCCATAGGCTTGAGTCCGAAGACCATACAAGGCCTTGGTTCTGTCCAAAACTTTATTCCCTCCCCTTTTCTTTTTGCACCTGTCTTTCCTTAGGTGTCTCATAATCTGCCGAGCAAGTAGTTGTCCTCGGCGAAGGTTATTTCTTGGTGTGGGTCATAGTCCGTGGGCTTCCATGCTGAACGGGCCTGGGCCGCGAATTTATTAGGCCCACAGATTTAGAGGCATTTCCGTAGTCTTTGGTCACGCGGTACTTTTTGGCGTCCCAGTATTCGAGGTGCGTCTTCACGAGGCTCCTTTAATCTTAGGGTTGCAGACGGCATGGGAAATCGAGCCGGAGACATTTTGTCTGTAGCGTTCCTTGGGATGCTGCGTGAATTAAATGCCATCACCTCATCTTTTAAATAAATAGGAGAGAGAGTTGCTTTACCTTCGCACGAATTCTTCAGTCTCCTCTCTCAGTACATCATGTTTGAGGCGAGGATTGGGGCAAAGGAGCTCTCTCCGCCACAAAAGTGCCGTGTCTTCTTGAGATTCCAGATAGTGAGGTACGGGCCAAGGAGGCGTAGACTCAAGAGAATATTTCAGTTCGAGAGAGGGGAAAGGATGTTTCTCCTTCTTTTAGTCAAAATCCGAAGCAGGTTCTGGTCATGCCAGATTTTTGGTATGCCCGAAGAAGGAATTTCCGCCATCAGCGCCGTCTGCCTTGTAGCAGGCAAATTTCTGCGGGGGCTTCCCAACTTCCGGCTCCCTGCATCTTTTCTGTAGATGGTGTTAGCCTGAGGTCAGGTTCTTTGGCTGCCTGAGTTATGGGCATGTAGAAGCGTCGAGGAATAGTTTCCTTAGACGACATCTTGGAACAGTAGCCAACCTCTCCTCTGAGATATCTCCTCGGCATCATCTTTACTCTTTTGTGCTTTTCTTTTGCTTACGCAGTTAACTCTAATGTAAGCTGGTTTCAGCTTTTATTGTACACTGTACTGTTCTTTTGTCTTAATAAAAGATGTGTTTATTTCTTTATGCATATGTTATTTTTTTTGCAACAACCACTTTGGGTCTGAATATTAAGTCTAAACATGCCTTTAACAATATTCTGGACGGAAGAACACTTTAATACACACCCTTATTAGTTTAAACTCGCAAATATTATCAAGTGTAATAATGGTAATCCTCAATAGATTGAATTTATGGAACTAACCGAGATAGCTGCTGAGCGCTGCGTGATGCACGCTAGACGAATATCCGAGAGAGCAGCCGAGCAGCGATGGACTTGGATCGTGCCCTTAGATCGTGCCCTTGGGACAACATACTGTGCCGTATCGTATTAGCCCCTTTGGCACTGGGGATCTGCGGGTAGACCGGGAAACCCGTGCAATTAAAGACTGACCCAACTGTTAACGAGAAGTCCTCTTCGGATGGATTTTAATGCTCTAGTAACAGTTTTTATTTTGTGTACTTGGTTTCCCCATAGGCTTGAGTCCGAGGACCATGCAAGGCCTTGGTTCTGTCCAAAACTTATAAGATTTCTTTAATGTACTTGGTTTCCCCATAGGCTTGAGTCCGTGGACCATGCAAGGCCTTAGTTCTGTCCAAAACTTATAAGATTTCTTTTATGTACTTGGTTTCCCCATAGGCTTGAGTCCGAGGACCATGCAAGGCCTTGATTCTGTCCAAAACTTATAAGATTTCTTTTGTGTACTTGGTTTCCCCATAGGCTTGGTCCGAGGACCATGCAAGGCCTTGGTTCTGTCCAAAACTTGTAAGATTTCTTTTTATGTACTTGGTTTCCCCATAGGCTTGAGTCCGAGGACCATGCAAGGCCTTGGTTCTGTCCAAAACTTGTAAGATTTCTTTTATGTACTTGGTTTCCCCATAGGCTTGAGTCCGAGGACCATGCAAGGCCTTGGTTCTGTCCAAAACTTGTAAGATTTCTTTTATGTACTTGGTTTCCCCATAGGCTTGAGTCCGTGGACCATGCAAGGCCTTGGTTCTGTCCAAAACTTGTAAGATTTCTTTTATGTACTTGGTTTCCCCATAGGCTTGAGTCCGTGGACCATGCAAGGCCTTGGTTCTGTCCAAAACTTGTAAGATTTCTTTTATGTACTTGGTTTTATTTTTCAACCACCAGCCCCTTCACCAAGGCGGGAATAGTTGGCCTGAGACCGGAAACCCCTAGAGACGCCCGCGCCCTTAGCACTGCGAGGCGTAGCCCCTAGCAGAGGCTTACGTCGAAGCAACAACTATATGCCGCCGGAGACGGGGGAAATCCCGGAAATTTCTGCTTGCTAGAGAGCTGACTCCACCGCCACCTGCGCCAACGCGCAAGCTTTCCCACAGACGGCGCCAATTGTAAGGACACAATTCTCAGGCGACCCAATAAGGATGTTGGGCTCGCGTACGAAAGATCCCTCACAATATGATTTGTAGAGAGTGGGCTTGAAAAGCTAGCCGTTGGTCGAGTGGCGTTGTCCGGTCATGGCTTTAGAGGAATCTACGTAGAAAAAGGGAATTGGGTATGAACATTTAAGCCCTAAAGCGTCGTACCCCGTGGGATGGAGCTCCTCGGAGTTGATCCGAGGTCCTGTTGAGGTCTTCTCTCGGTTGCCCAACGACGGACTTTCTTCCATGAAGTCCGGTGTTCCTGAGATGTTTTCCCATGTAGTCTCTCTTTTTTCGGAGGTGGAAAAAAGGGCCTCCTTCAGATCTACTTACTTCCTTATTTTATACTAGCTTGCATTCATTGCCCTTCGTCCACGTGTAGGGTCAATCTTTACGAACATTGACATTTGTCCCATCAGTCCAATCCCAGAATTGTTGGGGATGGTTTGATAAAGCTGCAGAGTACGGCTCTGTCAGGCGTCGGGCCTTATCTAGAAGGGTAGTATGGATAACTTCCCCAAGATATTCTGGATTTCCTTACTAATTCGTCCCTATTCCAGTTTTGCCCCTTTATTCTGGTGGGATTATGGATCTGCCGAGGACTAAACTGTCCTCGGCTGCTTCCCAAAAATTGTTTTGTGCTCTGCGTTGTAGAGCTTGGGCCACAACTCTCCTCGGATTGGGCCTTCGGACGCTCTAAGGATAAATGGGCTTGGTCCACGAATTGTTGGGCCCCACAAAAATTATCTCAAAATTTAAGGATGCAAATTGCAACTTAATTATTTTAAAAAACATTCAATCATCTCATTCTCTCTCGTACCCTCAATTCACCCATGTCTATATTTTGATATACAAAAGATTTTGCTTTGTTATAATGGGATAGGGATATGAAATAGGATTAAACAAATTGATTTATGCTCTTTCAAAGACAAATGTTCACAAATCTTTTTAAATTTCAATTACATCATTGATTTTGAAATATAATTCAACAGTTTGTAAATTGAAAGGAAAGATCAATGTAAAGATTTTCCAACCAATTGACTTCGAAAGTTATGCAATGAGACTTGACTTGGTCGTACAATATTAGTATATGACCAATCCCTGCTTTTGTTTGTTTATAAAAGTAAAAGTTCACTTTGCATGACCCCGTCCCCGCATGCTATCCCTATCTGCACAATATAATATCCAAAAGCTTCTGTACCCTTTTGAGTTTTCAACTTTACTGCTAATCTTCCATTCATTCTTGCCAGAGAAATAGAAGTTTACAGTTCATTCTTCATCGTCTCTACTCTGAACCATCCAATTCAAGTGAGTACCAGCTTCTCAAGCTTGATTACAATAAATTATCTGGATGCCTTTATGTTTGGTTTCTTTCTTTTGCTCTATTGATTGGAGTAATTAATTCTCTCGTGTTGGGTATCTTTTTTTCTTCTTCTTCTTCTAGTTCTTGGTGGAAAACAACCCATAAGCTTGTTTTGTGCTAGGTTGGTTTTTTTTTTTTTTTTTTTCTAAAGCACTAATATTTGGTTACCCTTTAACCACAAAGATGAAGAGAAATTTATGTCCAGGGCTTTTAGTGCCTCAAGAAATAAGCAATCACACCAAAATTTCTCTTGCATGCATGAACGTTGTTTCCAGGGGTGGAGCCACATAATGGCTTGGGGGGGCCGTGGCCCCTGCAAAAAATAAAAAAAATTTCCCATTAGACTATGAAGAAAAAATAATTAGGCCCCCCCAACCTTAGACAGTCGGCCCCCCCTACCAATTTCTCACCCATTTTCCCAGGCCTCAATCAAAAATTAGGAACATCCTCAAATTAAAAAATAAAATAAATAAATTATCTGTTCTACTTTCAAGCAAAAAAAAAAAAAAAAGCCCAAAAAAAAAATTGAACTAAAATCTGGAAAAAAAAAAAAAAAAATTTACAGAGAAGCCCACGGCAAGCTAAGCCCACAGTGAGCTCAGTAGCTCGCTCACGGCAAGCCCACGCATTCTCAACCAAAAAAAAAAAAATTACAGAGAAACAAAAAATCCAACCATCACGTCACTGGCAGAGAAATCAAATCTGTAAGGTTGAATTTAATCAACCATGTGTTGGTTTTATTCCATGACAAATTTGCTTGTAATATAGCACTTAGAAACCTTGTATTTAGGTGGGAATCATGTAAGGGTAGTGTGTGAGAGAGTGTGAAAAAATGCTCAAGACAGTGCAGTGAAGCAGAGACTCGCGACTAGGACTCGCAGGTGGCTCGCGGCTTGCAAGCCGCCAAAAGTTGCTCACGTGCAGAGCATGCAGGGGAGCTGAACAGTCACGCCACCTGGAGCACTACACGACAAAAATCCAGACTGGCCATTAAGTTAGCTCGCGACTTGAACTCGCGACTCAGTCAAGTCGCGAGGTCAAGTTGCCAGCCAGCCCTGTTTTTGGAAAAATTGACTCTTCATATTCCATTCTCACACCAGTATAAATACCCCTCATTCCCACAAGATATGTGTGGCCATTCAGAAAGAAAAACCCTAAGAGAGGTTTCTTCAAAACACCCACCCATTTAGAGAGAGCTACTCATTCTTAGAGAGAAATCTTTGTAGTCTCTTCTCATTCCCTCTCTCATTGTCATACCTATTGAGAGGAGATTTCTATCCAAACACTACCCACACCCATTTAGAGTGTTGAGTGTTTTAGGAGTTTTGGGAAGCATTGGAAGATGCCAAGGATGGCAGATGCTATGGTCTAGTAGCGGAATCCGGTAAGCTAGAAAAGAAAAAGGTTCGGGGCAACCTCGTTGGAGCAAGAAGCTTGGAGGGCTTAGGTACATTAGGTAGATTAGGCTTGGAGGGTCTATTGCTGTTCATGTATCCCAACTACATTTTCTAGTGGATTATTGACCGCTTGGAGGGCGGCGGAGAGGTTTTACGCCGAGGGCTTCGGTTTCCTCTTCGATAACACATCGTGTGTTGTCCTTGTGTTTGCATCTCTCTTCCCTTTATCTTTACCTTTTATTTTCTGCTGTGGATGTGATTTATAATTGGCTTAGATTGATTTCCAATTCTGTTTATAACTTATGTTCAATTTCCGCACACTTGTTGTTTGTCATAAAGCTTGAATTGGTTATTTTGTATTTGGGGGTCTAAACGTTCAAGGGTGTTTTATGCACGTTTTTGAACTTTCATTTGGTATCAGAGCGGGTACACTTGTTGTGGTTTAAATACCTAAGTGTGATCCTTGACCCCTTGTGTTTATTTGCCATGGATTGTGCTTTGTATGCCTCTTTGCATGATTTGGTTGGTGATGAATGTAACATGCCACATGTTTGTGAAAATGCCTCTATGAGTGTTAATCCTCATAAGTGTGATGACATGTTATTTGAATCCATAGGTGTTGTTGACAAACTCTTGAAGAAAAATGCTAAGAAATTTCAAAAGAATTTGAGCAAGTTATTTTGTGAAAAGGATGATTTGATTGCTAAGCTCAATGAATCCAATAAATTGGTTGAGAAATATAAAAAACTTGCTGAAATTTCTCTTGAAAAGCTGAAAGAGTTTGAATGTTTGAATATGGACTTGGATGCTAAACTTGTTTTGTCTAATAAACTTGTTGATGATCTTAAATGTGAAAATGAATCCCTTAAGATGCATGCCAAGTGTTTGATTGCTGAACCCATTGATAAAATGGATAATAATATTTGTTGCAATCATGTTGTGGTACCCGATTTTGTGCCTAGTGTGTGTTCTACCTTAAAAGACAAATCGGTGTACATTCCTCCACATAAAAGAAATCAAAAGGTGGAGAGAAAGACTGTTAAGTCAAAACCTTCGTTTAGGTCTCAACCTAAGGCTTTGGATGGATCTAAGTTTGTCCCAACTTGCCACCATTGTGGTGTGATTGGTCATATAAGACCTCAATGTCATAAGTTGAAGAGGGAACAAAACCATGTTGCTAGATCCATTCCCAAAAAGCCTAGTGGACCTAAACACATTGTTTGTCATCATTGTGGTGTCTTTGGTCATCTAAGACCTCATTGCTCTAAGTTTCAAGCTCTTAAAAGAATTAAAAGAAAAGAGAAACTTGAGCTTTTTGGAAGTTGTGCTAAAAAAAGTAAACTGGATTTGAGTGAAAATAGCATGTTGTTAAAGAAAATGTTTAATGCTCTTAACTCCTTGACTATGTGCATCTCCGATTCTCATTCTTCCAACCCTCGTCTCGCTTCTCTTGAGACACTCATTCCAAAAAATCGTTCCGTTTGGATGAGGAAGGGTTCCTATGGTTGAGCCTTTGCTCTTTTGGTCCTTGATTTAATTCTTTCGATCTTTATAGGACCCTTCATGCATTAAATGTCATAACTTCATGCATTTTATGCATCTTGCATCTATTTATATGCATTGTTTTGTTTTTTATCTTACTTTTATATTTCAGTTTTGTGTGAGTAAAAAATCCAAAACCACATAAAAAGTGAAAAATTCAAAAAGTTTGATCGTATATGTTTGAGCACATATCACATGTGAGTTTGGCCTTGTACCTTTGTACAAATGGCTTTGTGCATTTACGAGCTTAGCTTGTTATTTTTGCACTTATATCTTTGTGGGAAAAATCTTGACATCTTTGTGTGATTGTTGTAAATCGATCTTCAAGCTTATCATGAACGATTTGTCAATAGTCATGTTGGTTTTGATACATGCGTAGACTCGTGCTTATATCTATTCCCACTCTTTTATTTTTATTGTTTAAAGAGCTCAATAAATGTAAATCTCAAAATGAAAAGAGATAATGAGCTGCAAAAGCCGTCGCACATACTAGTATTCGACTAGGAAAAAAGGAAAGCGACTTATATGAAAATGTATGATGCCCAAAAAGTCAAAGGCTTGTTCATCAATTTGAAATATCAAAAATTTCAGGCATCAATCTCAAAAATGAGATGTATTGCTCAAAATGAGTTGTATTGCTCAAAATGAGTTGTATTGATTCAAAATGATCAAATGTTATGAATTGTAAAGAAGCCAAATGAAAAGCTTCATCATATGTAATCATTTTCTTGTGGGAGGTCATATATGTTCATTTCTATAATTGAGATAGACCACTTGATTTAGCACTAGTTGTGTATGACTTGATTGAATTGATCATTGAAGCTTCACTCTAGACTAAGGACTATTCCACATTTGATACACACACACAATACACATGCCTAATGTTCAATGAATGTCTTATTCATTTGTTAGATTGTACTTGTCTAAATGTGATGTGTGTGTGCTCAATCTTATATGGATTAATCTAAAAATATTTTTGATCATTTTATATGTTTTTGGAAGTGATTTTTATCATTTTTTGTGTTTATGTTTAGTGCTTACTGTGTTTTTCAATGTTTAAACATGTTCTGGTTTGAAAAACAAGTGTCAGATTTTTTGGCCACTCATTTTGGCTACTTGCGTGAGCTGCCAGTTTTGGCTACTCGGTTTGGCGGCTTGCAAGCCGCGAGTCTAAGCCGCAAGTTCATACAGAGAGGTTTCGCGGCTCACTCGCGACTCGCCAGTCGCGAGTCGCCCAGAATCAGCTTTTTAAAGAGCTTTTTCGTGGGAAACTTGTTTTAAACTTCTCCCATCCTCTCTAAAACCCCTCTTTCAATATTTTTACATCAAAACCCAACCAATTTGAATGGTTTTTCAATCCATTAACATCTCTAAGGTAATTATAAACTCTTTTCATTGATTTTGATCCTTAGATTATGTTTTGGAGAGTTTTGTGCTCTTGGTTGGGATTTTCATCATAGGGGTTGGGAAAACTTATTTTTTGTCTATTTTCTTCATGGGATTGGTTTCTTTTGTTGATATGCATTGGATGTTGGCCCCTTGTGGCAAAAAGAACATGTATTAAGGGTAGATTTCATGATGTTCATGCATTGTTTCACATTGTTGTTCATAGTGTGCATGCTAGGTGTTTGATAAAATGCCTCTTAGACATTTTCTCGCTTGTTTGGACTCCGATGAGTACCAAACTTTGGGGTTTCTCATGTTTCCTCATTAGGAACATGTTTGGTTCATTGGTTGTGTATTCTACACACCTTGCCCCACATGTGCATTTTTCATGCATTGGTCATGCATTGCACTTAGTCACCTCTTGCACACACCTTTGCTACCCTTGTCATGCATTGGTCTATACCTTGCTTCTTCCTCCTAGTATGTCATGTCTGTCTTATGCTTTGTAGCATTTTACTTTGTCATGGGTTTGAGTTTCATTTTCTCATTCATCTTGCACCCCTCATGCATCATTAGCATTGTTCATACCTTCTTCTCTTGCCCTCTTTTCTCATTGACCCTTTGTCTATTCCTAACAAAAAGGGGGAGAGTATACTCTAGAGAGTATTCCGGAGTGTTTTGTCATTTCTATATGACTCTTGTTATGACTCTTGTGCACATCCTTAGGGGGAGAAATTCTATTTCTCGTGCACATTTGTAGGGAGAGAGATTTTCCATAGTAGAGATGCATATACCAAGGGGGAGAAGACATTGTGTTAACTAGAAAACTTTGTTATGTTTGTTTTCTTGTTGGCTTTATGGGGCTTTGAATTATGCTTTGTTGTTCTCATTGCATCATGTTTGTGCTTTGGACATGCATACTTCCTTATGCTATTGTGCTTCATATGCATGTTCGGATGATTAATTGCTTTGCTATGTGTTCATTGTAGTCATTTCTATATGACTGTTTTGGTGTTTGATCAAGTTGCGCATATGTTTTACATCATGTTTACTTGCTCGCAATTTGCTTGTTACATTATACTTGTCCTTTTATTACTTGCTTTACCTTGAGGGTCTAATGTGTTTTGTGCAAGTGTTTCAGGTTACAAGTATATATGTTCCAAGTGCATCACAGCTTCTCATCACTTTGAAGGAGAGAAATTTTATGCACTTTTAGTTTATATTGTTTAAGTTTTTATTCAATATAATGTGTTTGTACCCATGTGCTTTTGTAAGCTTTTAGGGTTAATGTTTTATGCATAGTTTGTAGGCTATATGGTTTGTACCTTGCTTAGTGCAGCCTTTATGCTATGTTGAAATCAGTACTTTAATCTAAATGTTCTGCATTTTGGTTTATGTACTGTCACTCTTGTGCCCTTGTAGGATTGTTCCTAGATGCATATACCTTGTGTACTATGCATTGGTTGAGTGTTGAACATACAAGTGACTTGCCTTGTGCTTGTTAACTTGTATGTCCTTGTGTTCATTCCAAGTGTGAATGAGCACTGTGATCACTACCTTGTGGTGTTCACTTGGTTGATCAAGCCATGGTTTGTTTCTTAACTCCATCTTTGCTTGATCACATATTGCCTGTTTCATAAGCATTTTATGATTTTCTGCTTACAATGATCATGGTGTATTGTTGTGTTTCAGGAGATTCATGTTTATATGATTCAAGAGCTGCACAGCTTCTAGATTTAGGTGTGAGTGAGTTTTGCCATTGTTCCCAAACTCACGTTTAAGTCTAGAGTCTGTTTTAGGGTGTTTTGTCATAGAATAGCCAAAGGAGGAGATTGTAAGGTTGAATTTAATTAACCATGTGTTGGCTTTATTCCATGATAAATTTGCTTGTAATATAGCACTTAGAAACCTTGTATTTAGGTAGGAATCATGTAAGGGTAGTGTGTGAGAGAGTGTGAAGAAATGCTCAAGACAGTGCAGTGAAGCAGAGACTCACGACTAGGACTCGCGGGTGGCTCACGGCTTGCAAGCCGCCAAAAGTTGCTCACGTGCAGAGCATGCAGGGGAGCTGAACAGTCACGCCACCTGAAGCACTACACGACAAAAATCCAGACTGGCCATTAAGTTAGCTCGCGACTTGAACTCGCGACTCAGTCAAGTCGCGAGGTCAAGTCGCTAGCCAGCCTTGTTTTTGGAAAAACTGACTCTTCGTATTCCATTCTCACACCAGTATAAATACCCCTCATTCCCACAAGATATGTGTGGCCATTCAGAAAGAAAAACCCTAAAAGAGGTTTCTTCAAAACACCCACCCATTTAGAGAGAGCTACTCATTCTTAAAGAGAAATCTTTGTAGTCTCTTCTCATTCCCTCTCTTATTGTCATACCTATTGAGAGGAGATTTCTATCCAAACACTACCCACACCCATTTAGAGTGTTGAGTGTTTTTGGAGTTTTGGGAAGCATTGGAAGATGCCAAGGATGGCGAATGCTATGGTCTAGTAGCGGAATCCGGTAAGCTAGAAAAGAAAAAGGTTCGGCGCAACCTCGTTGGAGCAAAAAGCTTGGAGGGCTTAGGTACATCGGGTAGATTAGGTTTGGAAGGTCTATTGCTGTTCATGTATCCCAACTACATTTTCTAGTGGATTATTGACCGCTTGGAGGGCGGCGGAGAGGTTTTACGCCGAGGGCTTCGGTTTCCTCTTCGATAACACATCGTGTGTTGTCCTTGTGTTTGCATCTCTCTTCCCTTTATCTTTGCCTTTTATTTTCTGCTGTGGATGTGATTTATAATTGGCTTAGATTGATTTCCAATTCTGTTTATAGCTTATGTTCAATTTCCGCACACTTATTGTTTGTCATAAAGCTTGAATTGGTTATTTTGTATTTGGGGGTCTAAACGTTCAAGGGTGTTTTATACACGTTTTTGAACTTTCAAAATCGGTGGCAGAGAAAGCATACCCCAATGCCCAATACTGCCTATACAGAGCAAATCAGCCAGAGCAAATCAAACTCAACAACAAACCAAACACAGAGAACATAGAGAGACAGAGGTTTTTATCTTAAAAAAAAAAAATCCCCAATACACAAATAAAAACCAAACCCCAGCAAACCCACGGTCACGTCGCCGCAACGCCACAGCTCGCTCGTCGTCGCCGTTGTCGCTCGCCCCTCATCGCAGATCGAAGATCGCAGATTGCAAATCCCTCTGCCTCTGCTTCGGTGCTCCCTCCGGCCCTCCTTCAAGGTATTTCTCTCTTTTTCTCTCTCACTGTCACTAAAATGAAAAATGAAACGAAATTTTTGTAGATCGTAGACGCCAGACGGTAGATCGGTCATCACTCATCGGAGATCTGTCGTTGACTCGTTGCTTCCTCCGCTCCGGCTTCGGCAGTCTGGCCCTCCCTCAAGGTTTTTCTCTCTGACTCTCTCTCAGTCTCTCTCTCTCTCTCTCTCTCTCTCTCTCTCATTGAATGACCGAATGGAAAAATGGAAATGAAATCTCTCTGAGTCTCTTTATTCTTTAACTTTAATAGCATCTCACTCTTTAATTGGTTGATTTTTACTTTTTTTCTGTTTGTCTTTATAAATTTGTCTTATCCGGTTATTCCTTTTTGTTGGTCAATGGTCAATGTGTTGGTTTTTAGTGTAAACCAACATTATTAAATAATAATTAATATTTATTTAAAAGCTAATAATTAAATTATTAGCTATCATTTATTGCAATTTTTTAGGAATTGTTTAATTGCTTATTGCTATATTTTAGGAATTGTAACAAAGGATATGTGTTTCACTCTTTTAAGGCTATTTCTTAGGAATTGTTTAATCATTTATTGCTGTAGTTGACTTCAACTTTATCTCTTTAGTATTTTATAGCCCGTATGTTTCCGCAGTTTATAACTTTTGTGCGTTACAAACGGGAATGAAACTCTCATTCCAAAATAACGCATAATTTACTGTACAATTGGAAACAAATCGGCAAACCAGAGTTTTATTAATTGTTACGTATGTACGCGTATTTTACGTGTAACATACGCGTAATTACCAACTAGGATTAAAACATTATAATTAATGACAAATAAATTAAAGCAATATAGTTTATTGTTACGCTAAACAACAATAATTAAAGCTATATAATTAAATTAACCAATACATTATAAAAGACAAATTAATTAAATTATTTTTGTTTTTGTTTAAGGGGTTATTATTAATTAAAGTTGTATTAAAAATGGGTTGACTGTTTAAATTATATGGGAGATTTACTAAGGCTTAGTCCATGGAGCGGAGGCTTGGGCCGACAAAAAATTTTTGGCCCGTTTTTGTAGCCCATTGTGAATCCTGTGCGGAGGATATAAAAGCTGTTTTTTTTTGTGATTAGGGTTTTGTCTTCTTGTTGTTTTTGAGAAAGAAAAACACTGTAACTGCACACTGTAATTTTCTTTTATAATAGTGAAATCCTTGCAACTCTGTGGACGTAGGCAAATTGCCGAACCACGTAACTACTGTCTTGTGCATGTGATTGTTTTTCTTTTGGCGTTTTCTTTTCTCTATTTTTTTGTTTCTCACAGGTTTGGAATTTCGGTTGAATTCCCAACATGTTCAAGTATATGATGATATATGAAAGTTGATAATTTTGTATCCAATAGACTTAAGAATTATATTTAGTATATTTCTGTTATAACCCGACCCCCCCCAAGTATTCATTCCTGGCTACGCCCCTAGTTGTTTCTGTTTTTGACCATATATGTTCACATCTTTAGTTTTGCTTCTTTGCATTGTTAACTTCTTTAGTTTACCCATTCCAGATAGTATTTAAAGCAGAATATATATTGTTAAATGTTGTTGCGATTGAGCTCCAAGAAAAATGAAATCTTGGCTTAAAATATAACAGTAAAGGTATGTTTGGATATCGCTTATTTTGTTGAAAATTGAAAACTGAAAACACTATAACAAAATAATTTTTAAATGTGTGAATAGTGCTATGAGATCCATTTTTAATAAAAGTTTTGGTGCAAAAAAAGGTTTGTAGGTCCCGTAAACAGTGCATGAGACCCACTAGAAAAGACAAAAGCGTTGTTCTCAAAAAAAAAAAAAAAGGGTGAAACACTGGATGCCAGACATGGACTTGTATAAAAACGTACACTAAGATGTTGGAATAATTTTAATGTATACCTGTCCCGTACTCTAACATTTACCTGTTTTCAATTCAGTTATTTAATTTTCATTTCAGTCAATTAACTTCCATTCATTTTTAATGCAGTCCTTCTGTTCAATCAGCCCCATTATCCACCAAAACAATATCGTTTTTGAATGTTAAAAATAATAAATTGAAAAAAATTAAAGGACTAAAATGTAAAAGTATTGAATTGAAAATATGTTAAAATTATATGGTGTAATTTGTAATTTTAGCCCTTTTTCTATAAAACAATATTAATACTACAACATGAAAGTATTGTAAATTCTCATAACTAAAGATCCTTGAAAGGAGAAATTGGCCTATTAGTGTAAAGTATGTTTCTTCCCATCAGTACATTGTAGTTTTGTTCACTCCTTCTCTTAGACACCAATTAATTCTGAAAATTTCCATCTCACAATCTTGTTCCATTCTAATTCATGCTAAGGAAGACCAGAATCTGTTCTGCTCGCTTTGGATTGCATGTGTGATTTTTTTTCTACATTCAAGTACTTTTAAGATATCTACGTTAGACCAATATTTGTTATATGCTGATGCTAGGTCCTCTGTAAATTCTGTTTGAGTAATCTTAGACAGCTTTATCTGTCTTAGAATGTTGCCAAGTTGTCACTGCATCTCCATTGTTATATGCCCTGTGGTCAACTTATCTATGCAGGCTGTTAATTACATCAAGTTAAGATAGCTCTTTACGCATCAGTTGTTGAACTGAGTATCTGAAGCCACATTGCCAGCAATCATTCACTATTCTTTTCAGCAATTCCTTAAAAAGAGATGATGATATTTTGAATCATGAAAGAATATGACTGTATTAATTAATTTATTTTCATTAAAAATTAAGATAGGCTAAAAATTTATTTTAAATCATGAAAGAATAGTACCATCTTCTTCTTTATACCTTTATATCCTTTTTAGTATGACTATTTTTGGAGCCGTAATGATATCTTAGCCATAAAGAATTGGTCCTTAATATCAAATTTTGTTTTACTTCATCTTCCCTCTTAATAGGCATGTTGTCAACCTAGCAAAAAAGTTCTCCTATTCTTTTGCTTAATATGTTGATCCCTCTGTGTGTGTGTGTGGAACATCTCACATGGAAACAATGTGTTGTTGTGTACAAAACTTTCTTTTATATTGATTTCATTCCCAAGTCAAATGTGAAAGACTAAATTTTGCCTCTTTGGTATTAGGTATGGCAAAATTGGGAAAAATAATTGACATGGGGGAACAGCTATGCTATTGCAATAGCCTTGATGAAAAGATGCAAAAACTAAAAAGAAAATTGGAAGATCTGAGCTGCAGGGAAGCTGACATAAATAAAGAACTAGAATATGCAGAATCACTATATTTAAAGAAACGAAGGCAGCAAGTTGAAAATTGGCTGAAGAATGTAGAGAGAATAAACAGGCAAGTGCATAGCCTGGAGCAAACACTGGAAGAAAGGAGATTGCTTGGGCGTGTACAGTTGTGGAAACGAGTGGAAGAGCTGACTGGAGAAGTGACACAACTTGTGGATCAAGGAAGATTTCCTGGAGGGCTCACATTTGAAGCACATGAGACCAAGGGAGATGCATTGTTGACAACAAAATTGGTGGGTCAAACATTTCAAACAAATATGGATAAGATTTGGACATGCCTAATGCAGGATGAGGTCTTAATCATTGGCATTTATGGAATGGGGGGAGTGGGGAAAACAACCTTGGTGACTCATATCCATAACAAACTTATAGAAAATCCAAACACTTTCGATCATGTTTTTTGGGTCACAGTATCACAAGATTTTAGCATTCATAAATTGCAGAATGATATTGCAAAAATACTGCATCTAGACCTTTCAAACGTGGATGATGAAAAGAAACGGGCGGCAAAATTGGCCCAGGCTTTGATGAGAAGACAACAATCTGTACTCATTTTAGATGATGTATGGAATCATTTTGTTTTAGAGAAGGTGGGAATTCCTGTCAGAGTCAATGGGTGCAAATTGATTTTAACCACGAGATCATTAGATGTGTGTCGAAGGATGGGTTGCCAAGTTAAAATCAAAGTGGAGCCCCTTTCAAAGGAAGAAGCTTGGAGCTTATTTTTGGAGAAAGTGGGGAACGAAATTTCACTTTCTCCTGAAGTAAAAGATATTGCAAGGTCTATTGCAAAAGAATGTGCAGGTCTGCCACTTGCCATAACTGTACTGGCTGGAAGCATGAGAGGAGTGGATGACATCTGTGAATGGAGGAATGCATTGGAGATTTTGAAAGAATCAAAACTGGGACAAGATGACATGGAAACTGAGGTTTTTCAAGTACTGAGATTTAGCTATTGGAGCTTGAATGATTCAAAAGTGCAACATTGTTTTCTATACTGCTCACTATATCCTGAAGATTGTAAAATTAAAAGAGAGGAGTTGATAGAAAGGTTTATTGATGAAGGTTTCGTTGACAGAATGAAGAGTAGGCAGGTAGAGTTTGACAGGGGTCACACTATTCTGAATAAACTTGAAAATTCTTGCTTATTGGAGGGCATTATAGACAATTTCCCAAATGAGAAAAAGTGCGTCAAGATGCGTGATTTGGTTAGGGACATGGCACTTCAAATTGTGATTGTAAGTCCTCGATTCATGGTAGAAGCTGGCGTTGGGTTGGAGGATATACCAGATGAAGAAAAATGGACAAAGGATCTTGAGAAGGTTTCTTTGATGCACAACAAAATATCTGATATTCCTTCTAGTTTATCACCAAGGTGTCCTAAACTTTCAACATTGATGCTTCAACATAATAGTCTAAGAAGAATACCAGATTCTTTTTTTGTGCATATGCATGGTCTTGAGGTTCTTGATCTATCCTATAATGGCATCGAATATTTGCCAAATTCACTCTCCCACTTGGAGAATCTTACATCATTGTTGCTTAGAGAATGTGATAAAATAGAACATGTCCCTTCGTTAGCAAAGCTTTCTGCTTTGAGGAGGTTGGATCTTTGGCACACAGGAATTAGTGAAGTACCTAATGGTATGGAAATGTTGGTCAATCTCAGATACTTGGATCTCTATGCACCCAATCTAAAGATGTTGCCTGTTGGGACTTTCACTAAACTCTCTCATCTCCAATATTTTGTTGTTTACCGGTCATCTGAAACATTGAAAGTGAATGGAGAGGAGGTAGCACACTTGAAAAGATTGGAAACTTTTAGCGGACAATTCAGTGAACTCCAAAACTTTAATGCATATGTCAAATCCCTAAAAGTGGGAGGACCTAGCAATTACCTACTTCAAATGGGATTAGATGATCCAGATGTCACACCAATTGAATGCGACACCTTTGACAAACGTGTAATCTTAAAAAGGTGCATTTTAATTACAAGTAGAGGTGGAGGAGAATATTCCCTTTTGCTCCCAGAAGATATTGAGTTCCTATATATTCAAGAGTGCAATGATTTAAGAAGTTTATGTGGTATTTCATCATTGAAAAATGCCAATAACTTGAAGGCCTGTGTAATTAAGAAGTGCAATAGAGTAGAACATGTGTTGTCTCATTATTCATCCCCCTCTTCCATTCTCACTCTCCAAAGCCTTGAGACACTGCAGCTTGCATTTTTGCAAAACTTAAGTGACTTTATTAGATGTTGTTAGAGATATATATTAGACCTATTAGCCCAATGTAATAGGCCCAAGCCCACTCCTGCTTGTACTAGTAGTCTAGGGTTTAGTCGCCTATATATACTCATGTTAGGGTTCATTGTAACACAGGTTATTATACTACACTCTTATACATAATAAAGATGTAGCCCTTAAGGGATTCCTCCGTGGATATAAGCTGTCAAGGCTGAACCACGTAACCCTCGTGTTCTCGATGTTCCTATTCTATGCTTCCTCTTCCGCATCCACTCTAGCATACACAACATGGTATAACACATCACGTTGCTAATATTAATAATTATATTTAACATGGTATCAGAGCCAAACTTCGTTCTTGGCATCAAACAAACATCTCTACACAACAAAGAAGATTCTCACGTGCACACCACCATCAGAAGTCACACATGCTTGTCTGCTGGATCTAGACTCCATGGCATCTCGCAGCTACCATGGCTCACTGCTGTGTCCAGATTCTCAAGCCCAAGCAATCCGTGCCTCTCCCTATAAGATCTATGCACATCAAGCCTTCGCCTGATGAAACCAATAAGACATATGTGCTCCATGGCATATCGCGACCAAAACCCAGAAACCTGACCTCCAACGGCAGCCGCACGAGCTCCCACGCGCCGACAACGGCTCTTGGAACACTCACACGCGCCACCTTAGATTCCTGACTTCCAGATCGTGTTCTTGGTACACGCGCCGCCATGACGGCCTCCTCGTCCACCGATCTACAGAACCTGAGATTCCGACCCTCATCCGACATTACATGCACCTCCACGCGCCTCCCTAGTTTCTGGCGTCTCCTCCACACGCCGGTGAACATTGCACGCTCCTGCCAGGCACCGGAAAACTATTGCTGATGTCATCTGACGTCACCGGATGACGTCGTCACTCCACGTCAGCAGCCATGCAAGCACCTCCACATCAGCCCTAGTCCACGTCAGCAACATGTCATCAGCCACGTCAGCAGTGTCGTCTCGTCAGCACCACGTCACCTAGCTGACCGTTGACCATGGTGGCTGCGAGATGCCGTGGAGTCTAGATCCAGCAGACAAGCATGTGTGACTTCTGATGATGGTGTGCACGTGAGAATCTTCTTTGTTGTGTAGAGATGTTTATTTGATGCCAAGAACGAAGTTTGGCTCTGATACCATGTTAAATATAATTATTAATATTAGCAACGTGATGTGTTATACCATGTTGTGTATGTTAGAGTGGATGCAGAAGAGGAAGTATAAAATAGGAACACCGAGAACACGAGAGTTACGTGGTTCAGCCTTGACAACTTATATCCACGGAGGAATCCCTTAAGGGATACATCTTTATTATGTATAAGAGTGTAGTATAATAACTTGTGTTACAATGAACCCTAACATGAGTATATATAGGCGACTAAACCCTAGACTACTAGTACAAGCAGGAGTGGGCTTGGGCCTATTACATTGGGCTAATAGGCCCAAGTACATCAGTGCCTTTACAAGCAGGAGTGGGTTTGGGCCTATTACATTGGCTAATAGGCCCAAGTACACGTCATCTAGCCATGTTCTTTGTACACGCGCCGCCATGACGGCCTCCTTGTCCACCGATCTACAGAACCTGAGATTCCGGCCCTCATCCGACATTACACGCGCCTCCTTAGTTTCTGGCGTCTCCTCCACGCGCCGGTGAACATCGCACGCTCCTGCCAGGCACCGGAAAACTACTGCTGATGTCATCTAACGTCACCGGATGACATCATCACTCCACGTCAGCAGCCATGCAAGCACCTCCACATCAGCCCTAGTCCACGTCAGCGACACGTCATCAGCCACGTCAGCAGTGTCGTCTCGTCAACACCACGTCACCTAGCTGACCGTTGACCCGGACCGACCCGACCCGGACCACCCAGATCTGACCCGTGAGCATTTTGACTGTTGACTTTGACCCTGGACCAGTTGACTTTAACTTTTTGCGTTGACCTTTGACCAAAAGTCAAAATTTCCAAAAGGGCCTATCTTACTCAGTTTTTCGCGTAGATTCCAATTTTGGACTCTGTTTCTTCATTTGAAACTCCAAAATTGGTCAATTGGCACATTCTTCATTGTGGTTTCTTCAAAGGCATTCTTCAAGGCATCTCCAAGTGATCTTCTAATGCTTATCCAACCTCAAGCCTTCATCGAGCTTCCGCCTTGAGTTTGAGGGAGGGTGTTAGAGATATATATTAGACATATTAGCCCAATGTAATAGGCCCAAGTCCACTCCTGTTTGTACTAGTAGTCTAGGGTTTAGTCGCCTATATATACTCATGTTAGGGTTCATTGTAACACAGGTTATTATACTACACTCTTATACATAATAAAGATGTAGCCCTTAAGGGATTCCTCCGTGGATATAAGCTGTCAAGGCTGAACCACGTAACCCTCGTGTTCTCGGTGTTCCTATTCTATGCTTCCTCTTCCGCATCCACTCTAACATACACAACATGATATAACACGTCACGTTACTAATATTAATAATTATATTTAACAGATGTGACAGAGCTTTATCACAATCTCCACCATCAGGCACCTTAGCCTGTCTCAAAGAATTTAGAATATATAACTATCCAAATATAAAGAAGTTATTCATGCCTAGGTTGTTGATGTGCCTCCAAAACTTGGAAGAGATTCACGTAGAAGATTGTCGCCAAATTGAAGAAATAGTGGCAGCAGCATCTGATGATAATGAAGTAGAAGAAAATAAGGACAAAGGCCTTGGCACTACCATATTCACTCTCCCCAAATTAAGGTGTTTGCAATTGTGGGATCTACCACAATTGAAGAGCATCTGCAATGATAATGCAGTACTAGTTTTTGATTCCCTCCCAAGAAATAATAGTACGCTATTGCCGGAAGCTTAAGCGGATCCCTCTCTCACTGCCCCTGCTTGATGGTCAACCATCCCCACATCCCTCTCTTCAAATAATAAAAGCATTTCCAGAACAATGGTGGGAATCACTGGAGTGGGACCATCCCAATGCCAAGAATTTACTTCAACCCTTTTGTCAATTCACACGATATGTGTAACATCCCCATGTTGATAATTTCTTTCTTTCCGTCACACTTTTATTTGTAATTTAAGAAAAATTTCCCCTTAAGAATTTTAGACCAACTTGGACATGTGTTCAAATTGTTTACTTTGCATTGAGAGTTTCTAATTATAGCCCCTTCAGGTTACTAATCTTGCTCTTTGAATTTTCCAAATGTCTTTGTTGATATATCTTTTACCACTGAATCTTAACATAAAGCATATCATTCTTTATTGGGCTTTTTTTTTCATTTGTTTTTGTGTGTGTGTTCTTTTATAAGCTTCTGCCCCCCACAAATGGTGAGGTGTTGATTGAGAGAAATTCATCTTGGTGTACAGTTTATAGGTGAATATTGGTAAAATAATATAGTGTTTATACCAAAAGCATTTGTATGATTCTGCTTTATGCTCAATTTTGTTTTCGAATCATTCCAAAATGTCCTTCACCTTTGTGTAAACTTCAATGAACAGTGTGAGATGTTGTTAGGAACTGGGTATGGCTCTTTTCACTCTATGGTTAGTTCAATTTATTTAAACACAGTCATCAATATCCCACTTTTGTCTAGTTTCTCTTCCTCAAGCTCACATTGATATAGCACAGCAAGTGTCTGGAGAAATCACAAATAGAAAGAGAATCAGAGTAATGAAGAATAAAGAGCCGAGAGAAATTATATTATTACAGAGAAGAGAACTGAAACAATGACTACACAAAACAACGTGAGAAGCCTGGCCCTATATATAGAGGTGTGAGTCTCTCCTCTCTAATTTACACATTTAGAAGATTAACAAATTCATTTTTTATACTAACTAAACTGCTTAACAATAACTTAACAAATTCAACAACTCCAGGTTTACTTGGGCTAACCAATTACTGACTAGGACTGGAGGTATCACACGTATCTGTTTCTTTTCATCTTATTCTTATTTTTACTTTGTTTCTTGTAAGCTAATCACTTTTATTTATTTAATGCCCCTTTTAGACCAGCTATTTTACTTCTTTATAAGTATTAATTAAAATGCTTATCGTCGAGAATAGGGTCAAGGATGGCTGCACTTATGACATGATTCCATTGGCATGGTGTTATAGTGGTGCAAGAAGCATGTGGAAGAGACAGTCAGCAAGGACGAACTCAACTAGCTACTACAATTTACAAAGCTGATTTTGTTAAAGTTGATCAGGCAGTTCTCTATGATATCATCAAGGCTGCAAGTTGTCCCAAAGGCAAGGACTTGTTATACCAAGTATGCCAGAGAGCTGCAAACATAATTAAAGGTAAACAACTAGAGGATATACACAAAACATTTGTCATCAAGAATAATTTTACTCCTAAAGAGTAAAGCAAAAACAGCAAGGTGAATGCTTGGTCCTTTGAGTGATGTTTTAGTATTCCTTTTCCTATTTATGGTTAATTTTAAAAGTTAGGATTTGATACCCGGATTATGTGGATTGGATTAGATAAGTGTGTGTTATGGGAACGTGTGCTAAGTCATATTGATCTTTCCAAAATAATAGACGATGACGATGACGAAAATTTAGAGGTGTTTGGATTTTATATCCTGAAATATTAGAATTTGAATTTCACCCCTAAAATTTATATTCGGTTTGCAAAAGTAGCTTCTCTGTTCATATTTTCCATTAAGTGTCACATAAACATGTCACGTGTGTTTAGTTCATCCAATAAAATGATGTCACATAATTGATTATGCCAAGACATTTTTATTTTAATTGTTTGAAGTTTTGTTAAGCTCCTAAAATGATGTGGCATTGTTCTATTGGACTAACTAAACATGTGTGACACTCTTATGTGACATTTAATGAAATATATAAATAGAAGGATCGCTGATGCAAATGGAGTATAACTTCATGATATAAAATCTAAAATCTAAAAAGAAAGTAAAATCCAAAGATCTCCAAAGTTTAAGGGTGAAGTTTACACTTTAACCCCAAAAATAAAACATTTTAAACATGTTTAGAAGCAAAATTTTTTCCTAAATGTACTCATTACTTAAAGGAAAATGCTAAAGTTACAATTTTTTTTTACAAACTACTGATGTGGTAAATAGTTATTGAAGAAAAAAAAAAAAAGTGATATCAACGATAGGCCTAAATAAAAATCAGTAAGAATTTACCTAAAATGTTTTTTCGATATATAACACTCATGTCGATAAAATGATTTGAACCCTTTATATTATATTATAATATTTTTTTTTCTATTTATTTATTATTTATTGGAAAAAATTCTGAGTATTTCAACCCCTTTTTTTTATCCAATACTAAATCAATGATCTATGTATAAATTAAGAAAAATAATGTTATTGACAATTATTTATTTGTTCAGACGTAAATATTTATAAAATTGTTGTAAAAATGTTTTTGTTTGTATCATTACTATTACCTAAAGTACTAAATAGCCTCTATAAAAAGTCCTTAAAATGCTCCCTCGCCAATTGTAAGTATCCAATTGAAAAAAAAAAAAAAAAAAAAAAAAAAAAAAAAAAAAAAAAAGCCTTTATCCTTCCAAGTACCAACTACCAAGGAATTTAAAGAATTAAAAATAAAAATGAAAAAGAAAAAGAAAATAAAAAAGAAGACAAGTAGACAATATATTATTACATTGATATGATACGATAGGAAATGCTCACAAAACCCATTACACAAAGTACACACCACCGTGTTTGAATCGGAACGAAAACAAAATGGCTGACGCCGTTAGAATTGACAGAATCCGTATGCTGAAAGAGCAAGCGACCAATCCTGATCGACGGGACAAGATCAACCGGATCCTAACGGACCTAGGCAAGTTCGCCGTTGATTCCGCCGTCAACGACTCTCTCAAAGCCGTTAACGGTTGGTCCCTTCTCTCTCTGTCTCTCTCATTACGTTTATATGTGATTGTTTTTTAATTTTTAATTTTATTTTTTATATAAGGTTTGAATTTGATTTGTTCAGTTCAGTGCTCCCATCGTTTAGGCTTTGTTTGTACTTTGTACCTAGAAGTTGCTCATAAAACATCATAAATGATACAATTTCAGCCATATCAAAATCTAAGTGTGTGTTTTGCTAAGTCCCATATCGGAGAACGTATTTGGTATCAAAAGATAGAATGCGTGTGCAAATATGACCACCCACTAACACTCTTGAGAGTAGCAGTGGAATGCTGATACGGTTATTTTTGCATGCATGTCTCTTAAGTATTGATGATTTTATTAAGTATTAATGATTTTAATACGGCTGACATAGTATCATTTAATACTGAATACTTTTTTCCCACATCGGGTGTTTACAAGGTCAAATTAGTACACAATGAATCCCAATTGTAACTTGACTGGTCATTTTAGGGTATACCCCAAATGTGCCTAGCCATACCTATCATCACAATGTATTCTTCTTAAAAAAGCTATAATATGTATGAAATGTTTTTTTGAATATGCCTGGGTCATGTTTCCTGCCACAAACCAGCAGCAGGTGGAGCAATGAACTTCCCCTTCCCTGAAGTACTCAATGGGGAGGATAAAACCCATCCTATTTGGATCAGGCCGGAGTGGGAACTCTTGGGGAGAAATTAAACTTCGATCCCTAGTTGGATTTACTAGTTTAGATTTGTTGACTTTGGTGCTTTATTAGAAAGTGTGATTTGTTCTAAAATTGTTATGATTCTACTTTTTAATAAGTGTCACCTTTTTTTTGGGGGGCGCTTTAAGCCTTAGAAAGCTAGAGGAGCCTGATACTGGAAGAATATACAGTTCAAATTAGATTCACCGACGTAAAATTGAGTAAATTTTGTCATTTATTTATTTAACTTGTTTAGTGGTTGGGTTAGTCTTATAATGATACTATGCATTTCTTTCACTATGCAATTTTTTGGTAATTATATTGTTACAACAAGTGGGAGAAGACAGATTTGAACCCCGGTTCTTCTTAAAAGGGAGACTAGGTTATGCCACTGAGCTACAAGGCTATTGGCTATTCACTGTGCAATTTTTTTACCTCCTAGTAATTGTTTAAATTTGACACTAGTTTTGTTGTGTTCCATTGCTTTTTTGATTCTTTATTGAAAATTTTCAAACTCTCTAACAATGATCACCAATAAGACAATTTAAGATATAGAGATTTCCTTAAGCAAGCCATCAAAGGAAATCACCCATTTCGCCAAACTGCAATAGCCCTAGCTAATTAAATATGTGTCAGTGATGATATTCTGTAGCTCTATTATGTTTGATGTGGTGCATTTGGAGGGAGCTTAATAATCGCAAATTTGAAGATGTGGAGAGTTTGGGTAATTAGCTTTTGGCCTTGTTTATGGGCTCTTTGTTTGATTGGTCTTGGGCTTGGGACTCACATCTGTGCTGGTGATGATCCATTGCTAGAAAGTAGCTACATCCAAGGATGAGAGAGACTGAGATAGAAATGGAAAGGGAGAGGTGGTGGTGAAAGGGGTTGAGTAAAATAAAATGTGAGAAATAGGCGAACTTATAAGGAGGGAAATCGGAGGCATATATGTGTTCGTATGAACCTGTTCTAAAATCATATTCATTTACAGAAAAATTAATGAATGGAACAGAGAAAGAATAGAGAGTCCGATAGGGGTGTAGTTGAAAAAGTGGGCTACAATATAGGGAAAAAAAAAGTAGGATTTTTAGCTGCAATTTTGCTAAGAATTTACTCCGCTTGATGTGAATCCTTTGCCCCATAAACTTCTTTAGAGATGCATAAGCCTAATGATTTGCTATGAATTTCTGTAAAGTGCAAATTCCCAAGATGTTGGTATATCCCTGGCAATCTTTGATGGTTTCTCATTGAATATCTGCTTCTTTGCTGAAACTAGTTTTAAAATGCCAGTCTTATGCAGTATTAATTCTTTAGTCATAGTCATCATCTCAGGAAATCCTGGGTTCCTTATGACATTAGTTTTGAAAAATTATAAGATTCTGAAGCTCCTCTCGGACACTGCACATAGCATCGTTGAGAGATGCCCAATATTTGTTAAACCTAAAAATGGGACATGCTGCAGTATTTCAAGCTTAGAACATAGCCTATCCCATACCCATACTGGTGACCTTCAAAACAATGAGAAGATTGCTACTTCTACATTAAAGGACAAGGTCTGGCTATGCTACAACCAACAATAGGAAGATGACATGTGCAATGCACATGACTCGCTTAAGATGATTGTATACAATCACTTAAATGTGGTTTAGTAAGTCATGTGCATTGCATATGACGAGGACATATGACATCTTCCTATCATTAGTTGTAGCCAAACTTTGTCCTACATTAAATGCGGTTTTTTTTTACATGAAGCTGTTATTTTCTGTGTATATTTGATGATATTGCTTTCTTTTCAGTTGCATTATTAAGAAGTTATTGACTATCCAAATGATAATGCTTGTTAGTGATTCCAAGGTGTCCATGTGTTAACCTGTTATTTGACCAAGCGAAAGGTTTATGTCGTGAAACCTGATCAGCTGGAATAAATTTTATTGAGCTGTGTAGATTTCATACCTTTATGGCCTAATGGGTTATGGTTATGGGTAGATTTCACGCTGAGTAGATTTCACTTTTTTCTTAGCATGGGTTATGGGTTCAACTTTAGAAAGTACACAGTGCAAGATCACATCTTTCGATTAGACAACAGGTTGTCAACTTGGATATGCTAATGGTCCAAATCAAGTTGAACTTTACAATTATCATTTTGGATCTTTTGTTCTTGTAGAGCTATGACTCCATCTTGGGTTATGTTTGGTTTAATGTCTCAGAGTTGTTTTATTGAATTTGTAACTATCTATGCTGTCATTTGTAAATAGATCTTCTCTGTCATCTTCATTAACTGCATCTTTAGCTTTGAAGTTAATAAGGATGTATATTGTCATACACCATTATTTCTGTTTCCCAACCTTTAAAATCTCTCTTCTCACACTTGAGTATTGCAGGTAGGAAGCAGGTGCATCAGATTGTGCAGGAAGGGTTCAAGCATCAACCTCCTTCACCCTCTTTAAATGATGAGAAGAAGTCTGAAGATCTTAAATTAGTAATGGAGGAGCTGCAAGCTGTGATGGAGGAAACGCAAGAAGACATGCATAAAGCAAAGCAAGGAAATACGATAGCCAAATCTGTCAGTACATCAGAGAATCCAGAGCCTCAGAAGAAGACACCAAACGAAGGCAACAAGGAATTGCATCTTCCAAAAATGGATAAGAAAAGAGTTTTTATTCGTTCTCGGCTTTAAAATGGGATGAGTTTAACGACCTTGATGCCTGAAATATCGCAAATCATATTGTCGACATGTAATGGTAGTAGACTTAGAATAACATGTTGAGGATTTGTATATGCATTCTGCTCTACCTTATGCCTGAAATATTGCAAATTGTACTGTCAAAATGTAATGTAATAGAATCAGAATAATATGTTGAGGATCTGTATATGCATTCTGCTCTACCTTATGCCTGAAATATCACTAATTGTACTGTCAACATGTAATTGTAATAGAATCAGAATAATATGTTGAGGATTTGTATTTATGCATTCTGCTCTATCAAGTGCTTGTTCAGTATAAGTTTGAATTATTGATAACCTTGTGAATTAAAAATTCTAAAGACACTTTTGCATGCACTTTACTACAAATAGTACACGTCTAAGTGGAGATTGGTAGTGGGGGTCTTCATGTGTAAATGATGTAATCTGATCATACATTAATAAATGTGGAAGTTGTGTCAAAGTATGTGCAAAAGTACGTATCCAACCAGGGACGAACCCAAGTGGGGCCCAAGTATCCAACCAAGGACAGGCCTGAGTCACCCCTAGATCCAATTTTTTTTTTTTTTTTTTTAGTTATTATATATATATATATATATATATATTTTTTTTTGTAATTGGGCTGCCTTCCAAAATCTTAGGCCCCTCTTCTCTTCAATAAGCCTAATTAGCCTCACCCAAATAGTAACTATCCAATCCCAAAACTTAACAAAATCAATAAAAACATTCACAATGGTGATTGTATTTTAACCAAAAAAAAAAAAAAAAACTATTTTACCACCAAAGAACCAAAAAATTATATGTCATTGGAAAAGTTAAAACTTTTTTTTTTGCAACTATAGTAAACTGCTATAAATACCAGTTGACTGTAGTAAATTGTTAAAAATAAAATAAAATATTTTATTAAGATTATATCTCTTCTTTTAGTTAAAAAACTCAAATTATCTCACTTCCTTTATTATTTTAATGAGTTGTTTATATTATTTTAAATGAAGTGATTAAAAAAAATAGAACATTTATTTGACAATAAAATATTTTATCAATAAAACTAATTAAAACTCAATCATTACTAGTTTCTAATGAAAGTTTATTTTTCTAACAAAGAAAAACATCCATGTGTGACCCCTGATGCATGGCTTAGTGTTCGTATTCGATAATTAAATGAATCAAACCTTGATATATAAAATTTTTTAAAACTCAATTCAACTTAAATATGAAAAATAAATAAATAAATAGACATTCTTGGACTTGCACTCAATTCGTTTATGATCTTTTATTTTTTATTTTTTTAAAATCATCCCTAAGCTATTGTTTTCCAAACATATTTTCTATAAAATTAGTAAAAAGAGTATTTTTGTTAATAAACCATTTTAGAAAGTATTGATACCCCTTTTTTAATAAATAAATAAAATAAAATAAAATAAACACTTAGACATAGGCTTGGACGCTTGTTTGGTTGGTAATAAACCATTTTAGAAAGTATTGATACCCCTTTTTTAATAAATAAATAAAATAAAATAAAATAAACACTTAGACATAGGCTTGGACGCTTGTTTGGTTGGTACATCTTTAGCTCTTCCCAAAAAGAAAACATAAAAGCCCAAGGGCAATTTCAGTCATTTGGAAAAACAATTTCCTTTTTTTTCCTTTTGTTTTGTTTTGTTATTTTTTACTGTATTACACTCAAACTCAGCAGTCAAGTGTCAACACAACTGACTCTCTCAACTTCCATACACAGCACAGATACACACACTGAGTCAGTGTCTGGAACAATCTAACAAAGACTACACAAAACAAAACTAAAGAACACCGAACATCTTCTTATGGCGGCGTGGACAGGCGCGGCTCGCCAAGCCGTGAATCTCGCTCGGCTTTCCTCCCCAAAAACGCCTTCAACTGCTCAGGCCGCCTCCCTCATCCATCGGCGTGGTCTCGCCGGTGGTGGCGGTAATCTCTCATTCATTCCTTTTTACTTTCTTTACTCCTTGTTTGGTTGCTGAGAAAAAAAAAAATTAAAGAATGTAAATTTTCTTAAAACTAGTTCAGACTTTGGTATGTCATTTCATTCGTGTACTTGGGTTTTGTTTGGTTCTTACGTTTGTGTGTGATGGAATGTTTGTTTGAGAAACTTTCGTTTGGGCTTTTGAGTTGTTGAATGTGACCCTTGTGGTATTCAATTATGCGCTTTAAAATGCTCAATGCTCAAAGTCCCAAGGATTAAGCTCTTTGCTTGGCCGAAGCAAAAGCTGGTTTTATAAAACATGCATATGGTGCTTTTTGATTAAGCACAAAGCACACCTAGGTGGGCTTTTTTATTTCTGCTTCAAAATATAAGAATCTTTGAAATCAATCTTGAAGAGACTGACATGAGCCATTGATACACACACACACACACACACACACACACACACACATATATATATATATAAAAGGTGTTGTATACACATACAATTTTTTGTTCACATATCAAATGGAATGAACAGGGATAATTTACTATTCTTATGATTTTTTTATCTTTGTGTTTTAACCATATTCTTAATCATAGCTATTACCGTTATATGTTTTTATAAAGCGTAAAAGATTTATATATAATGTTATGTTCAAACTTCATATGACTAGATTATTATTGACTATTGTTTTCAAATTTGCAATATAAAAATATTAAGAAATTGAATTAACTTTTGTGTCATTGAACCAACCATTTGAGCTTAAAGGCAAAACATATTCTTATTTTAAATTTAATAACTTTTTTTTTTTTTTAAAATTATAAGTTATGAATCTTGCATTGTTTCGTAGTAAGCAGATGCACAATTTGTGTATTTGACGTACTTCCTCTATTAAAAGGTCATGCATAGTGTGCACAAAACTCCTATTTTTGTGAGATTTGGAAGAGGTGATTGAATAAAATTATTGTACTTATTATAAAAATATGTACTGAATCCTGCTTTCAAAGGTTATTTTATATTTTATATTTCAAAAATGTATGCTTTATTTTAGTCATGTTCACGCTTGTGCTTTGTTCTTTGCATTTAGGCTCAATGCTTTTACAAACAATATTTAGTTTGAGCATATTGCAGATCATCATGGACCTCCAAAGGTGAACTTTTGGCAAGACCCATTGAGCCCATCTAAATGGAAAGAAGAACATGTAAGTCCTTTTCTTTTTTGGAATTTTTTACAATGTGTGTTCTTCTTATGATGGGATTGCTTGCTGACCCAGTGAGATTAAGATTATACATTACTTTTTCATGGTGCTGGAGAAGTAACCATGTATCATATGTATGTCACTAGACACTTAGTTGTGGTTCTATTGAAAATAAAAGTTTTTTTTTTTTTTAAAGTAATGTTATGCACCATTACTTACTAAAACAAAAATGCTATACATATTGTAATGGTTGGTTACCTTTTTTTTATTCATTTTTTAATATGTTATGGTTGAGCTCTACCTCAAACGGCACATCTTCTCTCATCCGAACGGGGTGGTTGGAGGTTAAGGGCGGGCTTCTAGAAAAAAAGGAGTTCGTATGCAAATTATCAATTAAAAAAAGAATGAGTTATCTCTCCTCTATATTTTGACTTCTCATAAGAAAGAGAATCATCTCTTCTACATTTTGTGTTCATAACTATGTTGGTCATTGGAAAGACTTGTGACATAACTGAGAGCCACTCTGATTTCTGGGACTAAATTACTGATGCTAGGCTGTCTTAAGCATTTAGGGGGGAGAGATGTCCTGGATCCTTTTAGCCTCCAAGAAAAGAATGCTTTTCAGTTTTAATAATAATGGGTGTAGTACAAATTTGAGCTTGGGATCAAGGGAGAATGTAGTGAGAGAGGATATATATTCAACTATGAAATGAATTAGAAAATGGGATCATTTCAGTAAGAGTCTTACTACAGAGGGTCAAGCTGATTGAAGAATTACTTTGTTTATTGTTAATGAAATGTTTCACCAAGTTTTTTTTTATTTTAAAAATACCTTTTGCAGTTTGTGATTGCCTCTTTGACTGGATGGGGGTTACTTTTCTATGGAGGTTACAAATTTTTCACTAAAGGCAAAAACGGCAAGAAGGAAGAGGTATTGTGCTCTACCTTTTGATTTATGACCTTTGTTTGTTTCATATTTATGGTATGATTTTGCTTATCACATTATCCTTTCTAATCAAAAATGAATTTTGTAGCAAATGAACGAAAATATTGTTACATTAGTTGTTCATACTTTGCAACTAATGTAGAAAAATTTAACTTTAGGGATTTTCTGGGCACCTGTAGGTTAAAAAACAAGGTGCTCTACCATGTGAGTTAGTAATTTTGGTCTGGTTCAGATTTACAAATGAGTGCTCTTAGATGTCCCAAAGATAAAGGGTGTTTATATATATATATATATATATATATATATATATATGTATGTATGTATGTATGTATGTATGTCATAATAATCATATTCATGAAGTTTTTGGTTTGCTCTATCTTCCTGGCTCTGATGGGGCACATCATGAATCGCAAATTTTGATTTTTGTAATCCTAATTTGTTTTTCTGTTAATATGTGTTTGTATGCGGATATCTTTTCTGTGTGAATGTGTATGTATGTATTGATGCTGTTAATGAATTAGAATTATATAATAATAACGTGACAGGATTTTTAGATCAGATCCCTTACTTGAGATAGGAGCAAACTTTATTTAGTGTTTGCAAATTCCTAAGTTAATGCCACATATAAATGCTTGCTGACGTTGATGGCCCTCTTCCTTTATTGGGGGAGCTCCTCCATCAACAAGTGGTCTCATATTTCATCACCTCGTGGAGTAGCGTTGCTGCTATTACCTCTTGGGACTGGCCATGAGACTTACAATGATTTTGTTTTCTGAAATTATAAATTTTTAAAAAAAAAAAAAAAAAAAAAAAAAAGGAAAAAAAAAAAAAGAACTTTGTTAGGGATGTTGGGAGATTTTTGTTAACTTTATTCCTTTAATCCAAATTTCCAGGATGAAGTTTTAGTTTCCTTGTATCCAACTTTTTTCCTTGTGATACTCTGTATTCTAGTATGATAAGCAACCAAGATAAAATTACCCTGCGTACAGTGTAACTTTTTTTATCCTCATCAACATTCTGGAGCATTTTTAGCTTCAATGTCACATTGTCACCCTCAATAGATTTATGTGTTGGCGTTAAATATTCTTAATTCTCAAATTTATCTTCTGCCTAGACCTTCTTTGCATAACAAGTTTAGGAGCTCAATCTGGAGCTTAAAACTTAGCCATAATAAAAGATTATTTGTTTGTTAAGATTATCATGGATCTCATGATTGTTTATGCATTCCACCAATTTGATTAACTAGGGCATTTAGCACTTGCTATACAGGTTTCATTCCTTATACAATGTGTATTTTTTAATGGTATTCTTCATGAACCACAAACACTTGTTTAGCTGTTCATTTTTTTCCTGGACAATTTTATGCGTCTAAAAAATCAACGTTTTTTATTTTGTGTTGACTCTGACTTACCATGCCTGTTTGCAGAAGGTTGAAGAACCATCACACTAGATTTTCTATGGCAGTTCTGCATGCAAATAAAATCCTTGCTTGGCTTAACGATCTCTTGAATGAGGATGTTTGGCCTTGTTGTGTAATGAGACATGCTTGTTTTGAGTTCTGCTTTAGTTGTACATGAATACTAAAAATAATGGATTTTGAATGCTATCACCCTCTCTCTCTCTCTCTCTCACATATGGTCGTTTAGATACTATGATTCATCTAATACACCTTTTCTTGAGTTCTATCACTGGACCACAGGAATTTTTGTAGATTGATGCATTTTTAGACCTTCATATTGAAGAAGATTTATTATGTTTAAGATTTGGGAGATGTGCTCAACTCGTACAATTTGGGCCCAGCGGAGGAAAGTAAATGTGGAAAATAAAAAGGTTATGAAGGCAAAATTCCACAAAATCTAATATAATGGACGCATTCACAATGCCAAAATCAATTGATTTCACAACACATAACCAGAATTCATTGGAAGTTCAAGGTTGCAGTTTCCGATTTGACATGTTCCAATGGGTTCTTCATTGGTCAGTGGTCACAGAGGGTGACTTCTGAGACGCAAAACAATTTATGCCCTTTATTTTAGTCGAGTTTGAAAATATTTTTCTTTTTCCAAAAAGAAGTTTGAAAATACTTTTAGGCTGACCAACATTAAAGTTTGAAAGTATTTTTAGGTTGACCGACATTTTCGACCGAATCAAATATAGATCAGGGAAAATTTTCTGGAAAACATTTATGTTGAAACAAACTCAACCTTCTTAGTGAAAGTTCAAAAGAGAATTATGATATACCAACTCTACTAGGTGTGGAAGTCCACCCTGATCATCCTATGATGAAAAAAGAAAAGACAAGAAAAAAAACCAACTCTTAGCCCTCCCAAATTTGGATCACCCTGGATTAGTCCACCCTGAATCCCTGATCATCCATGACAAAGGATGGCCCATTTTTCAACAAATGACTTGTAAGTTGTAACAATTATTTTTTCCACCGAAGATGCCTAGAACAGAATTTTTACCAAAACAACATGCATGACCACTTACAAAGAGCAAATACATTTCTAATGAAAGATATTAGCACATGCCTTGCACGTTGTCATTCTAGTTAAGAGAGTTTCTTCAAGCAAGTGTGAGTTAGCATTGGGTGGAAGTGAGACAATTTACTTCAAGCTCGTCTGAGAGTCCGTCTATTAAGTAAACAATAACACAGCCTTTTTACAATTCTACTAGTTTCTATCTCAACAAACTTGTTACAATAAATGATTTACAAAAAAATATAACACAAGAAACATCAATGTCAAAACTTATATTACAGTTTGCGATGTCACTTAGCTAACCGTTCCTCCCTAGTATTGTTGGCCCCTGTTCATTCAGGTTGTCTCCAGTTCACTATAATACCTGCGTAAGAGGCCCCGACATGGAATTTCTGAAGAGTTATCTTGAAGGGCAAGGAGTAATGTCCGCTGGCGTTAAAAAATAAATAAATAAATCTTTTCGTTCTTGAAATATATCCCAGAGCTAGGCTCTGTGTTCATCCTTAAAATTAAAAAATGTTTAACATTTTGTCATTCTGTCCACTCCTATTAAGTTTCAAGGACAAAGATAAAACTTGGATGATATGTCAAAGACAACAATAGAACCTCAACTTTTTCTTTTTTTGTTTTGTTCCTAAAATATAGTTTAAGTCCTATTTTAGTTTTTAAAATATCAATTCTATTAGACATGCTGACACAAATCAAAACAAAGTGGACTTAAAGACAAAATAGGTGACAGTATAAAATTTTCCAAGATGAAAATAGAACCCTTTTTTTTCAAACAAGGCAACCAAGAATATTTCTACAAAGCCTATATTATCATCACATTAAATCAATAATTTGAAAAGAGCATCACAAGGATCTTTACTGCATACCAGGCTATAATGGCTATGAGGCCTCAGTCTGCATCTTTTATTTCTGCTTCAACATCAACAACTACTTTAGAAGAATCTTTTCCTGGAAAAGACACATGTTCAGGAATATAAATATACAGGTGCTGATAACCATAAAATGCAGTATTATTATAAAAATATAAGAACATATAAAACTTACATATTTGATTGCATAAATCCTCAATGAAAAAAAAGCAGCAAGCTTTGTAGAGAATACCTTTCTTGGAACGGGAAAAATCATTGAAAGCCTGCCCAAATGTTGTAGATTCGTTGGAGAACTGCACAGAGTCCCTTACAAACTTATTGTCCACCACTGAAAATAAAGCCAACTGTCAAAATGAGAAAAATGAAGACATACATACATATACTATAAGTTACCAGAACAAATTTATTCGAATCTATGAGAGACAAATGAATTGCAACAACTAGGATGTTGGCTAGAAAATCCATAACACGGCTAAATAGAGCCATTGATAAGACTTGTTAGGATTTTAGTGTCATTCACTTCCATGACTTTGGTAGTAATCAAATTTCAAGTGGGTGTAATTCGATTATGGTAAAAAGTCTATTATAAGCTGTCTTGAAGCTGCCTGAAGAAGTTCATTTGGAGAATTTCTTGTGAGCAAAGGTATGGATCTCGCTCAAGCGAATGAGGTAACTTGCTCAATAAAGAGATAATCTCGCTTGAATGAAATGATAAAATGAACCCGAGACTTCGCCCGTTCCTTGCTCAAGGCTAACTTAAGCAAAAATGCCCAAATTCATTTCCCTGGTTCTGTTTTGACTTTTGACCTAGTTTTGTGCCATCTCTTAAACCTTAAATTTGCACCTATATAAAGCTACATTTGCATGCTTCTTCCAGTGAGTAGAGGCAGCCACACTGTTATGGAGAGAATACTTTGTGCCTCTTTTCAATTAAGTCAAACTACAAAAACCTTAGTTGTTTACTCACTCATCTAGTGAGCTAAAGAGTGCTCAAGAGATTGAAACCACTTGGTTCTTTTCCCAATAAGGATCACTGCAGAAAAAATTTCAATGAGGTTCTTTGGAGAGCCAGGGGTTCTAGTTTGTGTGGATGAGGAGTTTGTGGAGGAGATTTGTTGAGGAAGATTCCAAAGGTTCTAGGCTAGAAAAGCAAGCAAGGTGTTTGCAGTGGTGGCAATAGAGAGTCTAGCTATAGAAAGGTTTTCTAAGTAGACTATTGTAACTATTTTTTCTTAGTGAATTTTATAAAGATTGGGTTCCCAAAGTTGTTTTTCCATCAAAGAGGTTCTTATTTGGTTTTCCACTTCGTTACCAAATCTTGTGTCATGCTTTTATTTGCTTTCATATTTATTTATTGCTTATAGATTTGGTATTGATATCTGTGGTGAAATTGTACTACCTTGTGGATTACTTAATATGCGATTGAACAATAAATCCATAATTCCACCGTATTAATCACATAAGGGTCTAAATAGATTTTTTAGATATCTTAACTGTTGTTGATCATCTTCATATATCAATAAAGGACTTTTTTTTGTCTAAAAGAAGAATATTTCAGGGCTCTGTGTTTGATGCATCTTTAGAGCTTCCCTAGTTTGTTCCAGTTTTGGACCACCTTGAAATTTTATACAACACAATGATCAGTGCAAAATCCTTTCTATCCATAGGCAGAGAGGTAAGGGGAGAAAAAGGAACGGGGTGAGAGCCAGAGAAGTGGAATTAGTTTGAATCACTTTCAAGTGCACTGGAAGTTGATCAACAAACCAAATGGAGCACAACAAAATAGTGTCAACTAACTCCCTTCTGATCACATCATTATGTATGAGTATGACAATATTGGTCTATATTACATATAATGACATATGGATAACATAAAAACAGAAAATCAAGGTTACATGATCTGGATTTAAAAAATATGTAAATTAAAATAATAATAATAATAATAATAATAATAATAAAAGATAACAACAAAGTCAGCTGACTAAGTTTGTCAAAGCTGCAACTAGGAATGAAAGGACAATTTTCAATATCAAACAGTAAAATACAAATGTTCCACTTGACAACTCTAAAGCCTTGCTAAAAGTTAAAGCTCAATGATTATACACAACTAACGACCAACTTAGTGAAATTTTGCCAAATTATGATTAGAAGTATCACTGCAAGTTAAATGCCTACACCCTACTATGGGAACAAATTGATAAAAGGAATTCAGGAAATTCATATTTAACTTTACCAGAGAAAGGTTGAGTGCAGAAGGGGCAAAACTGTAAATCATCGTTTAGGGAGGATCTGCAATGGATAACATTACTGTAATGTCAGACAACTCATATGGCAGTGTCATCAACAATAGTGCAAAACCAAGTCTCTGCAAGCTAGTTTGACATCATTAAATGTCTCAACAACTCTTACTTGAAAACTTGAAAATCATTTCCACAGTTTGGGCACTGCAAATATACCACAAAAAAAAGGGGGAAAATAAATCAAAGTCATGAGATGGAAGAAGAATAATTATTCCTTTACCTTCTAAAAATATCCACAGGAAATTGTTTGTAAAATATTAGATGAAAAGTAACTACATATTCCACATTGTAAGAACATATAATTTTTTTTTTTTTTTTTTTTTGTATTCAGTAAATAGGTCATTATTTATTTTTAACACAATTTCTGATATGGAAAGAAAGGTTTGAGCATCAAACATTTGGTTCATGCTAGACATCATCCATAGAGAAACAAAATTAACCAGCACTGCATCCTGTTTATCCAGCTAGATCATCCAGTCAATGGTACAACTATTATATAGAAATTAGAAATCCTGATCATCTAACTAATACATATGCTATTCATTTCCAAACAAAACAAATCAAACAAAGCCGATGAACAAACAGTCAATCCTCCATGTGTTTAGGATCTCTAATGAATAGAAGCCCCTGATGAATTAAGCAGGGTAAACTTAGTTTATTCAATAGGGGTGATGACTTGCCAGTTGCCACATAATTAATTAATCCCGTAGTATATAACCATCCACTCATATGCATATTTATGCAACATGCTAAGGCCTTAATGATAAATTTGAACACAGCTCGACCAACAGTTGTAAAAAATAATCTTCAGTACTTGAACCAATGTTATGAGTTACAGGTTCACGAACTATGAAAGAAAAAAATTAAGTAACAATTTTGAGTTACAATTTTATGAAGATAATAACTGCTTTGTACAACTCATAAATAGCCAGTTGAAGAAACCAAATATTTTCAAGAAAGGAAGTAGCAGAAAATTGAAGCCTCACAGTGCCTTGAACTATATCCCGTCCAGCCCACCAGAGAAAAGCACCCAAGCCAACGATTGGTACAAGCACTGCAAAGAGCTGTTTGTGAAAATGCATCAGCTAATTAGATTTAACCACATATACTGATGTCACAGTCAACATGAATCTATAAAGTGGCCTTGCAACACAGTTATTCTATTAGATTCATACAAGTAGAGAATACAGTCAATACACACACACACACACACACCCCAAAATCTACCAGGTGTAAGAAGCTGGGAAAAAAGTAGGTAATTCTTGATGAATAGACAATCATGTACAACAACATAATAGAACAGACAACTCATACTTCACATAATTCCATGAACTGGAAAAGTCAAGTCGGGTATAGAGACTTATTATTAAACAATTGCAACAAAGAATAATAAATTGAACAAACACCAACAACAACATCAGGATATAGAGCAAACCATCACACTATGTAACGCTAAAAAAACTAAATGAGTGAATAGGACGCTATAAAGGAATCCATATATCAGTTGAATAAATTGTACACAGCACACTCATATTTTAGTTGAACTAAATCTACCCACACACACACATATAGAAAGAGAGAAAGAGAGAGAGAGAGTAATACCCAAACGGATACAATTGCATCCAGAACCCAACCAAGCTGGCCAGTAAATGAAAGATAAGTCAGTCCAATAGCCAAAGCAAGATTACCCAGAAGTCTAGCAGTGGCACCATCATCTCTCCCACCTCCACCACCACCACCACCACCATTAAACCCAAACCCCTGATTAAACCTCACCACAACCACTCTTTTCTTCCTCTTCCACCCTTCCTCTCTCACCAAAATCCCATCCCCACACTTACTCCCACCCAACAAAGACCACCTCTCCTCATAAGCCTTCAACTTGAACCTGTTGTCATGCAAAGAACCAAGCTTTGCTCTTGATAGAGAGTAACAATTACTGGGTTTTTTCTTGCGTATCTCATACTTCAGTAAAGATTCAAACTTGAAGGCTGAAATATTAAGAGAGATTTGCAAAAGGGATGTCATGGCAAAATATCCAAAAATATATGTTAACCATAAAAACTATATCACTGGTTTTGGATTGCGTAGACTATTGGGAATTTCATTGTGGCTTAAAATGGAATAGAGTGTTTTTTGTCAGCCTTTATTTCCTTTGGTAACGCTTGTACATTCTAGTCTCTAGAGACACAGTTACCTCTCAGTCTCACTCTCTGTCTCTCTCTGGACAAATGCATTAGTATTATCCTCTGTGAAGGTAGCACGTGTGATTCAAGTGGCCAGTTTGTAGTTTGGATGAGATGATTTGTTCAATTTTTCTCTCCAATTAAACGACTAACGTTTAGGCAGAACGACAAATAAATGGGTCCCATAACCCATTCCCAAGATGTTTAGGGTCGGATCCAAAATTGTAAATAGCTTTAATATTTTTTATCCAAAACTATGAGTAAATGTGGATCATTTAAAGGTAATAAAATGTTCATAAGAACTCTTTATCTCTTAAAGGATCAATACATGCAGGACCTAAATAGGAATGAGTCACTAAATATGGCAAACGGGCAGGTTAGTTTGGGTTATGGGTAAGCTCAATCAAGTTACGGGTCAAACGGATTAAGAGTAAGAGAAATAAGAGAGAAATGAAGACGATAGTGAGAATTTTAAAAAAGATGAGTGTTTTGTAAATTCGTAATAAGAAGTTTATTTAAAAAAGATGGAATTATAGGACTTGCAAGAGGACAAAATCACATATAGAGACTAGAGTGACACTAGTGTGTGTGATGCCTATCAAAACTTTTTTAATGCCAAAGTTAGCACTTTTAATAAATATATGGAGTGTGTTGGGGAATTTCATACCTTGGCATGAGCAATACCTCCTCGTTTTGCCTCACGAGGGTTTTCCCCGCCCCGCAAAGGTCATGGGGCACGGATGGGGCGAGATTTTAGCCCCGCACTATGGGGCGGGGCGAGAATTGGTTTAGACTTTTTAGACTCAACTCGCCCTGCCCTGCGGCCCCCGCCCCACCCAATCCCTATCTTGCATTGATAAGGGTTAAATTATAAAATTTTCATACCCTAAAATTCTACTATTTAAACAAACATATCATCAACTTATTTTATTTTACCCAACAAGGATTTCTGCCTCTCTTTTTTTCTCTAGCAATGTTGGAAATAAGGTACCAATTTTAACATTTTCTTTTGTTTTTATTATAAATAAATTTATATACTATTAAATCATTGATTTTGTATTATGAGATTTTTGTTTTTATTGTGATATTGTCTTGTTAAACACTTTAATGATATTATTCAATTTTTGCTAAAAATTAGTTTGATTTGATGGGATAAATTTATTTTTAATTTTAAGTATATTTTTATTAATGAAACAGGTTTTATTAAAAATAATTGCAATAGTTGTGGGCAAATTAACAAGAAGTAGAGTTTTACGGGGTGGGGTAGGTCTTTGCGGGGCTCCAAGGGACGGGGATGGGGCAAGAAAATTTTTCCCATCATGCAGGGCGGGGTGGGGTGGGGTGGGAATGGGGTAAGACAAAACCATGCGGGGTGGTAGTGAAGACCTCATCCTTCGGACCCGTCTTGCCCCATTGCCATCCCTAATTTCATGATTTGGGTCATGGGGTGTGTAGAGGCAACAGTTTAGGGCAAATATGTTGAGTCATGCGTTGACCATTAATGGGATCGCAACTATCGCACACATACTCTAGTAATGTTGCTTTATTTGGAAATGAATTGTCTGATATGAACAACACTATATTTATAAATTATTTATACACACACTTGGAAGAGGCAAAATCCCTCTTTGTCCCATTCCTATTCAGGAGAGGAAAAACTAATGCAAAACAAAGAAGAGCTGATCAAATTGGATTGGGATCTATAAACCAAAATAAGATATTCATGGTTGACTATATTTTGTGAGTTACTTTTTATGTTAGGAATTTAGGTGTCTTTTAGTGTGCTCCATGGTGTCCCATGATAATTAGCACATTAACATTTCTTCAGTGTGATTTGCTGTTAAGATTTATATAAACTTCCATGTATTTCATTTATTTTTTTGGCTAAATTACAAAAAACCTCTCTTAAGGTTTGGGAGAATGACACTCAGTCTCAAACCTTTAAAAAAATGACACTTCCCTTTCTTGAAATTTGGGGAAATCAACACATAGCCACATAAGCTGCCTAATTATTTATTCTCAAAGAATAAAATTCTAAATAATTTTGATAAAGGTGCAACATGCACCATATTGTATAACAACAACAACTAAGTTTAGTCTCATTGTTTCTCCCAAAAAAAAAAAAAAAACGTTTAGTCTCGTTAATAAATATCATCATTCCTCATGAGACAGCTATAACGAGCATCATTCATTTCTATCAGTACTTCAAAGTTCTCATCCACATTGGTGCGGGTTCCAACTTCCAATCACTCTTTCTTTTTATCTAATTTCACGCTTGATGTGTCATTGTTTCTGTATGGTGCAACATTGTATGCATATTGCTGAAAAGCAGCAAAGAAAACCATCTCCACACACACCAATAAATTTTGGAGGGCTTCCTCAATATGCTCCACATCTAGCCAGACATGATGAGATCGGATTATACCTAATGCTACAAGAATATCCAGCACAATACCCTGCAAAATAGAACCAAGAAACAGCTTTGTAAACACTTGAACATCATGTAAGCAACCCTGTTCTTGATTCAACCAAGTATATGCACGCTCAAAATTCTCAGGAAAAATAGATATAAGATTTCATAAACCAATTGATAAAACATAAAACTATCAATATTTTGAAACAAGGAACTGGCAATAGAATAGAAATGGAGTTTGAGGCTTAAATGCGAGGTTTACTAATACAAAACTGGAATTCTCGAGGCCAATCAGGTGATCTAAATGATCGATGAAATGCCAAGAACTGATCTGCCATTGCGTAATGCCTTTCTGCTTGAGCGAGGGCGAACTTAATGCATTGATGGAGACATCCCCCGAAGTGGAACCAAAACCACTAAATGAGTTACGCATCACAAAGTAAACTCTATGTGTATCACTAGGCTAGCACAAGGACAATTCACTCTCAACGTTTTATACAAAGACAAGGTAATTAACATGTTAATAATCTCAAGAAACAAAAATCAAATATGCAGCATCTGTCACACATCGTGCTGCTGTTAAGAGCCTCAATGAAGTGTCCAACATGTACCAAAAAAAGACAATATAAGATGTCCTTAAATGGCTAACTCTTGGCGTATTGTAGAAAACAAGGGAGCTGATAAGATCAGAGACATTAACATGAAGAAACATGCAATATCTTCCTAGTGACTGAACATACAGAAAAAGGATTACATGGAAGAGTATATTGTCCTCCATATGTGATCAATACTGCTTTATGAAATTCTAGATGGGAACATATTTTAATTAACAGTGAGAATCAATCACTCATGTAAAGCACTCTTTGATGAAACTTCCCATATGGAAGTATTTATTTTTTTAAATAACTGACATTTAAAAATAAAATAATTTGGAAAGGTTTTTAGAAGAATATGTTAAAATGGTAAACATTTTGAATGGCCAGAAGGCAAAACAAAATCTTTCAAAAAAATGGTTTTCCAAAGAACCTTGATCAGAAATGGCTTTCAGTCACTAGTCACTCCACAGTACACATTTGACAGAAGCATGAGCTTGAAACTTTATAGTTTAATGTGATCAAATTGATTTCAAAATATGATCTGAATTATGGGAAAGCGTGAGCAATTACCTGCCAAAAGCAGAAGAAGACAATCCCTTTAATGCATAGAAACTTGGCAAGAGGATTGTGTGGTGCCAGCTCCTTAGCAAACACATGGTAGAAAACAACAAGAGAGTACAAAGCCAATGATACTGAAATGTTAAGAATGATTGTGAATGTCCAGCTGACCCAACTGGGATATGCTCCAACAAGTTGAAGAGTTATCATCAAGATGGAACACACAGGGCGAATCACAACAAACTGCCATGTCCAGTACTTAAGAAGCTTCAATGTATTGTGGTTCAAATGAGCAGTGTGAGGCTGCAATTGGTAGATACCATGATCAGAAAGTCAAATATGTACCCTAACATAGCCAAGTTAACAAAACTGTTTTAAGGCACTGCCTAGTTTCACCAGCACTCTGCTACTTGTGAGAAATAGTAACCATTTGAATAGCTGGTGGGTCCCATTCATAACAAAAAAAACAGTTGATTGATGTGCAACTAACTTTGAGTTCTTTAATAATAAAAGAAGTGCTTAATACAGATAAGTTAAAGAGGTGTACTCTACTTGTTAACCTGATAAAGTCATTAGGTGAGCTTCAGCAACTTAATTAAGAAATGGGGCAACATACCCAATTGGTGTCAATATAATAAGGGCATAGCATAATTAATGCCAAAAGCTATATTCATTGGTTTCTAGATATTTTTTGGTTGCACTGATATGCGACCTATTGATTCCATCATGGATGCAACTTAAATATTCTGGTTTTGTAACACATCAATATGGCAATACCCTTCCTAAGGGTTCCCCAATTCAAAAACAAGTTGTCATCGCTGTAAAGGGGGTGATAAACCCTGATATGATTTTAGGCATCAGCTGTGATTGTTGTTTAATGGTCCCCATTACTACTTTGTATATAACCTAAGACCCGTCATTGGTCACAGGGATACAACCAGAAGTCCCTTTGGTGACGGAGGCAAAATGAAACATCACCTTTGCAGAAAGCAGTAATTTCTAAAGCATAAAATAAATCATGCAAAAGAGAAAAACTGAAAAGCATGAAATGGTAACCAGTTTAATTAATGCAGAGTATGATCCCTTAGTTTATTTTGTGGATCATCACCTTGATGCCACAGGTTCTTAACTCTTAGATTTAAATCCTATTGTTCTAAAAAGAAAAGGATCATTACCCTAAATATTGCTTAACAGAACCTGCGAATGCAAGGATCAGAAATTTTGAGTTTCATTAGTCTACAGCAAAGTCCCAATGTCAGATATTATTTGGAGAGAGAGAGAAGCCCCTTAAGTGATGATATTAGTGATTCACCTGAAAAAGTGTCATTGGAAATGAATGATGAATCTGTCTTCCTTTGATCTCATCTGGCACTATATTTTTGCTTATGGATATGTTCAAGTAGCTGTACATCAATGCCAAGAACTTGGCTATCACCTGCACATAACAAACGGAGAAACTGATACGTATGTCCTGAATTACCAATGCCAACAAATCTTCACTACCAAGCAAAACAAGAAAAATAAAAAAAATCTCATTTCCCTCCATATATCAAAATCTTACCAGAGCCTCATAGCATTCCTTAACCGAGTCCAAGAACATAAAGAACGCTTTGCTCCCTTGAAAATCTAACAAACCAACAAAGGAGTCAATAGCATATATGGGGGCCATAAGTGTGATAATTACTATGGCTTTTTGCTCCTTCGGCTTCTTCCAATGGAAAAGATGTTCCGAGATAAGTTGCACTGAGAAATGCGCAGTAAGCATCACACATATTGTTGATCCTATCAGGATGACTTGTCCAGGATTCATTGTATCTATCTCTGTCGTTAACCACAGAGGTAAGATAGATATAGGACCTGCAGAAGAGAGCCAAAGCGTTTTTAGGATATAAACCCCAAAGGCCTAAGAGTCTAATGCCTTGCATAAACATTTAGAAAAAGAGATCTTTCACTAATGCAAGGAGATTCTAATACACAGAACATCTAAGCTTGCTACTCAGAAGTTTTACATACCACATATTTAGTCCAAAATTGATCGATAATGGTTTCAAAAGAAAATTATTCAATATTACAGGAGCAATGCTTCCTGCTCTCACATAAAACGGAACCCACTATTATGTGAGAGAAGGCAGCATTGCTCTTGTAGTACAAAACAATTACACACGTTTCATCCTCACAGTCACAGGTCATGAGACTATAGAGGGCGGTTTGTGAGTCCCTTCCAATTTTTCAGCGAAACCGGGCACCAAAAGGTCATGAGACATAGCAATAAGATGCATAAATTTCTAGGCTAATTCAGTGTCTTGTGGATGCCATTACCAGAAATATAAATGCATATTCCTCACCCCCATCATCTTGATCAATGATCTATAAGCAGTAAAGTGCATCAAACAAACATAGAACAAAATCTTAATAAAAAGCAATCCTTTAAAGCTTTATACCTAAACGTACACTCACTCCCCATCAAAGAAAGAAATCAATATGGGTTGAAATGAAAGAAAAGAAAGAAACTTATTATTATGTGCAGTAATGCTGTAGCACCTGGGAATATTGAGATTTTGAGTACAAAGCTGATAACTCTTAAGTAAACAAACTTACTCTGTAGATTTATATTTCAAAGAGGTTGGACTGAGTGACTAACACACCAATTTGGAATTGGAATGGGTTTTATTTATTTTGTGAGAATTAATCAAAATATAAAAAGATCACTTACTTGGGTGGTGGTGGGGGTGGGGATTCCTTAGTTGTGATGGGTCGATGCTGAATTTATTTGTGTAAAAGGAGTATTGAACGAAATGCAATTATTGGAAGGTAAGAAAGGATTGGCAGTGGGAGGGCTTATAGTAAGACTATGTGGTTGCTAAAGTACTGTATCAGCACGGGTGTTTTATAGGAATTAATAAGGAATGGTTTTTCAAGATTGTATTGATGCTGTTTTTGGTATGATTTCGTCTTATTATTAATTACAATACACTAGAGGCACGGTTCGGATTCTTTAAGGATAATATAAGTAAATGATTATAAAAATCAGCAAGCGGGGATAGCTCAGTTGGGAGAGCGTCAGACTGAAGATCTGAAGGTCGCGTGTTCGATCCACGCTCACCGCATGAATTCTTAATTTTTTATAATTACGATTATTAAATGTATATTTGATAATTTTATTATGATGCATTTTATTGAGAACAATTCGAAGGCTTGGGACCTACCCCACCACCATCTCTAGCTTCTGATCAAACAAACTTGAGAGATGGGAATGGCCCCCACTTGATTTGTCATTGTTTTGTTTTTGGAGATTCTTGATTTGTCATTATTATATGACTCTAGTGTGTTCCACTTGATTTTTTGTGCCAACCTTCTAAGTTCATTTGGATCTACAAATTAATTTCACTTAGATCTGATTTATTAAAATTTGTTGTTGTACTTGTAGTTGCGTAGTCTAAATTTTTTGTCCCACTCTTCCTGCTCTATCATATACTTTATAAATAAAAACATGTCATATATCCATCTATTTTATTAAATGCTAAATTTATAGCTTCTATTATTTCAATGTCCTAAATATGAATAAATAAATAAATAACCCATCATATTTATGTAATTGAAATAATAGAAGGTATAAATTTAGTATTTAATAAAATAGATGGATATGTGGTATGTTTTTATTTATGGAGTATATAATAAAGCTGGAAGATTGGGACATGAGATTTGGACTCGCTCTAGAACTAGAGCATACGTCTTAGACATTTTGTTTCAGTTGAGTCTCCCTCCATCTTGGTGTATTGTTTGTTTTTCTTTGAATAAAATTACTGCCGCTTAAATAAATAAATATAAATAAAATAAAAAGAAAGAAAGATCAAATTGGTTTTTTGTCTCAATCATATTTATCCATTTGTTCTTCAAACTACTGGTTAGTCTTCTTCTTTCCTCGCCTTTTTGGTTTTCGGCTTTAGAACTAACTCAGTCTTCTTTAATAAGTATGTACTCAGTGAGTGACTTTTTTCATTTTTAGTTTTGGTTCATTGCGGTAGTTATGAGTTTTTTTGGACATTATCCAGGATGGCCATACCTATTGGGTAATGGATATCCAACACTATCCGATCCAATTATTTTGGGTAATACCCAGTTCTTAATGGGTAGAAGGTAATTGGGTAGGGTTTGGATATTACTCCAAATATTTTGGGTAGGATTTGGATATTACCCATTTACCCATTATTACCTATTTAACTAATTAGATCTAACTCAAACCCAACTCAACCAAATTATTATGGGTAAACCTCAACCCACCCAATTACCCAATAATCAAAATTACCAAATTGCCCCTAAAACTTGAAAATGACCAAATTATTCCTAAAATCCTCTAAAATTGCCGAAATGCACTCTAAACCTAAAAAAAGACCAAAATACCCAAAAATCTAAAAATTACCAAAATATCCCCGAAACTTAAAAAATGACCGAAACACCCCCAAAACCTAAAATATGACCAAAATACCCCCGAAAACTAAAAATTACCAAAATACCCCATAAACCTAAAAAATGACCGAAAGACCACCGAAACCTAAAAATTACCAAAATACCCTCTAAACCTAAAAAATGACCGAAATACCCCTTGAAACCTAAAAATAACTGAAATACCCCCATAAACTTAAAATTACCGAAATACCTTCTAAACCTAAAAAATGACTGAAATACCCCCAAAACTTAAAAATTAGCAAAAAACCGCCGAAACATTAAAAAAAATGATCGAAACACCCACGAAACTTAAAAATGACCAAAATACCTCTAAAACCTAAAAAAATGACCAAAATACCCCCGAAACTAAAAATTACCAAAATAACCCCTAAACTTAAAAAATGATCAAAAGACCACTGAAACCTTAAAAAATGACCAAAATACCCCTGAAACCTAAAAATTACCAAAATACCCCCTGAAACCTAAAAATGACCAAAATACCCCTATAAACTTAAAATTACCAAAATACCCTCTAAACCTAAAAAATGCTGAAATACCCCTAAAATCTTAAAATTACCAAAATACCCCATAAACATATAAAATAACAAGAATACCCCCGAAAGCTATAAATTACTGAAATACCCCCCTAAATCTAAAAAATGACCGAAATACTCTTGAGACCTATAAAATTACCAAAATACCCCAAAACCTATAAAATGACAAAAATGCCCCTAAAACCTATAAGATGATAAAAATACACCCAATCCTAAAAAATGACCAAAAGATCCCAAAACCTAAAAAATAACCGAAATACCCCCAAAGCTTAAAGAATAACCAAAATACCCCCAAAACCTAAAAAATGACCAAAATACCCCTAAAACATAAAAAATTTACCCCTAAAACCTTGAAATTACCAAAATACCTCCGAAACCTATAAAATTACCAAAATAGCCCCAAAATATAAAAATTACCGAAATACTCCTAAAACCTAAAAAATAACAAAAATGCCCCCGTAATCTAAAAAATGACTGAAATACCCTTAGAATCTAAAAAAATGACCAAAATAACCTCGAAACCAAAAAAAATTACCAAAATTCCCTCAAAACCTACAAAATGACTGAAATATTCTTAGAACCTTTAATCTTGACAAAAATACCCTCAAAACATCCAAAATACCCCAAACCTCTATTTTTGTAATTTAAGAGGTTACAAATGTATTTTGGTCATCTTTCAAGTTTAGGGGTACTTTAGTCACTTTCAAGGTTTCAAGGGTGTTTTGGTCATTTTAGCTATTTTCTGGGGGTATTTGGTTGTTTTAGAGGTTTAGAGTTATTTTGGTCGATTTATAGGTTTCGGGGTGTTTTTGGTAATTTTAGAGGTTTGGGGTTATTTTTGGTCATTTTAGAGGTTTTGGGCGTATTTGGTCATTTTACAGGTTTAGGGCTTATTTTGGTCATTTTACAGGTTTGAGGGTATTTTAGACATTTTATAGGTTTTAGGGGCATTTTTTTCATTTTATAGATTTCGGGGGTATTTTGGTCATTTTTTAGGTTTACGGGGTATTTCGGTCAATTTTTAAGTTTCAGGGGTATTTTGGTAATTTTTAAGTTTCAAGGGTGTTTTAGTAAGTTTTTAGGTTTCAGGGATATTTCGGTCATTTTGCTCATTTTAGAGATTTTGAGATATTTTGGTCATTTTAGTGGTTTTTTAGCATAATTGGTGATTTTAGAGATATCATGGGTATTTTGGCCATTTTAGAGGTTTCATGAGTATTTTGCTCATTTTAGAGATTTTGAGGATATTTTGGTCTTTTTAGTGGTTTTTGAGCATATTTGGTAATTTTATAAAAATTGGGTTTGGGTAGGGTATGGATTTCCATGGGTAAACAAACTGGGTAACAATTGGGTATGGATACTAATTAGGTAAGGTAATTGGATATCCATGAATAAATTAATTGGGTTGGGTATGGGTATACCCTACCCATACCCTATCTATGACCATCCCTATTCCAGCGTGCACAACAGGATAGGTCCCGTTTTGCTCTATTTACATGGACGGCTTCGCTAATCTGGATGCGTCGAAACAAGCTTCGATTAGAGGAAGATACAATCCCATTGGAGAAGATCAACTCTATGGCTTGTGAAGGTCTTCAGTAGTATCAGCAACTGCGTCCAATCCATACCAAGATCCCACGCATAGCGAGGTCAGTCAAATGGCGCCCTCCACCATCAGGTCTACTCAAAGTTAACTTTGATGGAGCATTAGGCAGAAGAAAACAAGGCTGGCCTTGGTATTATAATCTGTAACGATGATGGATTTGTTCTGGCTGCTTTAACACAACAGATTCCACTACTTGCTTCAGTAGAGATGGTGGAAGTGCTAACAGCGCACCGAGCTCTTTGGTTTGCAAAGGAGTTGGGTTTTCAAAGATTGATAGTTGAAGGTGATTCCGAAGTCATTACTAACTCAATCAATGGTGGCAATATGACCCAGTCTGAGTCTGGGCATATCTTACAAGACATTACTTTTCTTTGTTCTTTTTTTAGTCATGTATCTTTTCATCATATCAAGAGGCAAGGGAATTGTGTGGCTCATAGACTAGTTAGACGAGCTGTAACTAATCCTTTGGATGTTTGGATGGAGTCTGTTCCTCCAGACACGACTGATGTTTACAATTTTGATCTTCGTTTTACTACTCAATAACACTCCCCATTGATAGGGGTTTCTCAAAAAAAAAAAGAAAAAGAAAAAAGAGTTTTCGTTACTTTATCAGTTAATTTAGTATAGTTTACTAGATGTGCATAGTAGTTCTTCTCCAGGTGCACCTAATATGTTCCTAAAAAAAAAGAATAAAAAAAAGAAAAAAAAAAAAAAAGGGGTGCACCTAATATCTTATGATGATCCCTTTCAAAGCTAAAAACCATCAGCCTCAACTAAGAAATATATGCTAGAACCAGTTGGATTGTCCGAAATTTAGCTAACTTGAATAAGCTAGGATAAGCTAAAGCTCAATCCCAAGTTCAACAAACCCTGAGTGCTTGAGCCCATACGTGACAGTATACCCCTAATCATGGTTCTAATAGGAATATTCCCAGGCAAAAACATATATACACGTACATAAATGTAGGGTTGTAAATGAGCCGAGTTTTGTCAAGTAGTGCATGTTCAAGCTTGGCTCATCAGGAAAATTCAAAAGCTCAAGCTTGGCTCAAGCTTGTGACAAGCCTAGAAATAGTGTTTGAGCTTGAGCTTGTGAGAAAGCCAAAAAACTTGAGTTGAGCTTGACTTGGCTTGATTACTTAGTCAAGCCAAGTTCAAGTTTAATATTAAGCTCAAACTCGTGTTCAAATTAAGCTTTTGAGGTTGAGATCTAAAAAAATTACATTATTAAATCTTTAAATCTCTAAAATTAAGAGCAAAAAAATAGTATACTCATTTTATCATGCGTCTAATTCTACGTATGATTAGCCATTATTTAAATTAAAATTTTACATAATTAAATTCATCCATTCGTCATTCGTTGTTTATAGTTTTAGCAATTGTTCAAAACACAATTTTTACATTCACATTAGATGGTGAAAAACTAGAAAAGCACTTGCTTGTAACTATTATGAATGAAAAAATATATGTTTCATAACTTTACTTTAGATGATTGATAGGAAATGATCATATGTGGCCCATTTAATTTACTAATTTATTTTTAAATGTAACAAGAGTCTAAAATTGTTCTTGATCAATTTAGAGGAAAGGAAAAAATCAAGGCAACGGGTAGAGTCTAACATGTTTCATAATTTTACTTTAGATGATTGATAGGAAATGATCATATGTGGCCCATTTAATTAACTTACTTATTTTTAAATGTAACTAGAGTCTAAAATGGTTTTTGATCAGTTTAGAGGAAATGAAAAAATTAAGGCAATGGGTAATGGTCCCATGTTGGTCATGTCATTATTAAGATATGTGTAATAAGTATATTCACGTAACACGTATAAACTTATAAATAAGCCCATGCTTGAATTGTTTTGTATCGCGCCTAATAACTCACGAGCTTGTTCGTGAACAAATATTTTTGCTTGGGTTCTACTTGTTTATTAAATGAGCCTAAAACTAAGGCTCCAGCTTGGTTTATTTATAAACAAACAAATATGAATGAATTTTTTATTGAACCGAGTTCGAGTTGTTCACGATTGGCTTAGCTCACTTACAGCCCTACATAAATGCTTGTGTGTGCACGCAACTATATAGAGGCATTAGATGCACAGATATCCACATTTAATGAAATATGGCAGCAATGCAAGTGTTAATATCCCATGCCGTGTACATGACAAGCTTGCAGGGTTAAACTGTATACAATCCAATATTGAACAGAAGCAAGCCACAAAAATTTTAACAAAAACCTGTAATAATACTGAAAACTGAAGAATAAAGTACTCGCAGAAGCCAGTTGATGCAAGCATCTACAATTATCAAGACAATGCCTATCCTTGCTTGAGTTCTTCAACAACTCCTGCAGCTAACTGTTCATGCAAAAGCAGAACATTAAGTATTAAATCAAACCCTCCAGTAATTGAGCAACTATCCAATTATCAATCTGAACTTAAGAAAAAGTAAGGTAAAGCAGCTATTGCATTCTTTTTTCCTGTTCTTTTAATCTATATTGAGGAGGGGGAAAAAAGAAAAGGAGAACAGTACAAATGTTTTTCCTTGATCTAAACATTTAATACACACATAAAAATGGGTCCCTTGATCCATTGATCTAAACACTCAAAACGTCCAGCAATGGACAACTTCCAACACTATCATGATGCCGCAAATTTTTTTTTTTTAAAAAAAGGAGTGACGGGGCGGTGTGGGAAGAGATATATCACAAACACCCCTAATAAATGAATCCAGCATTATTTCTGGAAGATACACAGATCATAGGAACATTGTTCCTCTTATCATCTATAAATGTGCCATGGATCTTTAGTTGGCTGAAATTACCAATAGTCTCCACACGAACAACTCCCATCCTCAAAATAATGGAACCGATTTGAATCCCTTACTATTATTTTCCTTTGAACAATCTTTGAAATAAATTTAATGGCAGTGTGGCAATCTACACAAGTTCTTAAATTCTTGAAAACCCTGATTGTCGTTCCTGGTGGAGTTGAAATGATTCCAAATGCAACTGCAAGCTTCTCACTGTGGTAGGAGAGATTTTGTTCTTTTTGCTCCTCCTCAACATCATGTAATACAAAATTTGTGTCAGGGACATATCCTTTTTCCTTCATCTGCTTTGACAACTCCCCTAAAAAGTTATGTATATCATATGATTTTGGGTGGGACTTATCCCCAACTAAGAATTCATGTTTTTCTCTCTTAATCTCAATCCAACTCAAACCTGGTTTCTTTACCACCCCTTTGTCATCCATAGCTTTTCTAACCTTTGCCACCTCACCCCACATACCAGCAGTAGCATAAATGTTGGCCAGGGTAACATAGGTAGCTGGATTCTCAGGCTCTATCTCAAATAATGCTTCTGCTGCTCGCTTTGCCAACTCAAGGTTTCTATGAATTCTACAACCACCAAGTAAGGAAGCCCACAAGAATTTATCAGGCTTCATGGGCATTTTGTCAATAATATTCTCAGCTTCTCCAAACCGGCCAGCTCGGGCCAATAAATCAATTATACAAGCATAATGATCTGCTGTATGTTTTAATCCATGTTTTTCCTTTATTGAGTGGAAATATTCAAGTCCTTTATCAACTAATCCAGCATGGGTACAAGCAGAAAGAACCCCAACAAAAGTAATGTGGTCAGGCTGAGTACCTGATTTGAGAAGCAATTCAAACAATTTAAGAGCCTCATTTGGTTGACCATTTTGAGCATATCCAACAATCAAGGAAGTCCATGAAACTAAATCTGGTCGAGGCATCCCTTTAAATACCCTTTTTGCATCCTCAATGTTCCCACACTTTGAATACATATGAACAAGAGCACTTGCTGCAAATGAAAAGGGATCAAACCCTATCCGAGTCATGTAACCATGAACCTGCTTGCCCAGGTCCTCTGCAGCATGATCAGCACAAGCATTTAAAACCCCAGCAAACGTAAAATCATTAGGCCTAATCCCCGATCTCATAAACTTTGAGAACAAATCAAATCCCTTTTCCCTCCTCCCATCCTCAAAATATTTATCAATCATTGCTGTCCAAGAAACAACATCCTTATCTACCATCTTGTCAAAAATGTGCCTAGCCTCCTCAATACTCCCGCATTTCCCATACATATCTGATAAAGCACTCCAAACCACTTCATCCGAGTCCAATCCAATCCGCACTATATTTCCATGAATCTCTTTTCCCATACGTAAATTTGGAATCGCTGCTGAGGCCGCAAGAGCACTAGTTACCGTGAACTTATTTGATTTTGAATTCTCATGTCTTAACATCATTCTATACAATTCCAAAGCCTCTTTAGGTCGAGCATGGTGAACATACCCCGATATCATAGCAGTCCACGAAAAATTATCTCTTTCTGGCATTTCATCAAACAAGTTTCTAGCTTCATCAAGCTTCCCCACTTTTGCATACCCAGATATCATAGTGTTCCAAGAACACAAATCCCTTTCACGCATTTCATCAAACACTTTCTGGGCATCCCTCAAACTCCCACATTTCACATACATATCAAGAAAACGATTACAAATGAAAACCCCGGGAACAAACCCGGAAACTTTAGTGTGAGCATGAACCTTCTTGCCCTCTTCAAGAGCACGATGCTGGGCACAAAGTTGAATGAGATTCGAATATATCGAAGCAGAGGGCGGTTGGTCTATTTGACTAAGCAACTGTACAGCTTCTCTTAAGCGCTTTTGGTCACATAAGTGGGATATGAGTGAGTCCTTGGTATTGGATTGGAAGAAGGTTTTGTGAGAAAGAGGGTGTTTGTTTAGCTGGGTCTTTTGAGAGGAAAATGCGTAAGTTCTTCTAGGGGATAACAGAGACAAAGAATGAGGAATTTTGAAATTCAGAAATTTCATAGTTGAGACAGAGCTTCTCAACAATTCACTCCAAAATCTTTCAAGAAACCCAGTCCATGAGAGTCCCTCTTTCCTATAACTTCCTCTAATGTGTCATAGGGAGCACCAGCAAGTAGCAACTGCCAAAAGCTGATAATCACATTAGTCCAAATCATATTATATATTGAAGATACAAGTTTGAAATAGAGATTGAAGTGCACATAAAATTAAATCAAAGTAATAGTTCACCTCATTCACCTAAAAAATATTAAAACACTTTTGGTTTTCTCTTCATATACTACATTTTTCTCACCTACCAAGCAGAAAACTATCCAAAATACAACATTGAAAACTGCATTTCTTTACTTCATGGTTTTTTAAGACAAGCAAGACAAAACTGAGCCAATGTATCATAGGCTTAAAAGATTATATTTTTAAAAGTTTCCCACAATTCCCATAACCAAACAGAGTATTAAGCAAAATAAAATTCTGGGTTCTTGCTTATCGGGAAAAAAAAAAAAAAAGAATTCTGGGTTATTGAAATGAAAGAGGAATGAAACCAAAAAGTACCTCTGGTACAAAAGGATGGCCTTGATGATGATGATGATGATGTTGTTGTTGATGATGATGAGTACTCATAGAGACTGAGACTTGAGAGCTTGAACGAACTGTAAAAGAAGGTCGAAGAGAGTGCGTAGGATAAGCAGTGAATGCGTGCGATACGGGTCAAAATAGCCAACTGATCCTAAAATCGTAACTATTTAGTTAGTAGACTCCATTTACAAACTATATCAGTTACTAGCATCTCGAGTCTTTGATGCTCGATTTTCGCTTATAAATCGAGTCTCGAGGACTCGATTTCCATGGTCCGATCTGACATATTTTTTGACGTGGCGATGACATGGAAATCGAGTCTTAAAGACTCGATTTCTAAGTTTTATACCTACAACATCCCACAGCCCAGCCAGAACTTCATCAGAGCAGAAAAAAAAAAAAAAAAAACACCAGAAACAGAAAGAGAGAACATCGAGATTGGAGCAGACCACCGCCGCGAGACCCAGGCCGCGCACCGTGAGCGAACCAGCGCCAGCTCGCGCGCGGCCTGGGTCGCGCCCCGTCGCGACCTGGGTCGCGCGCAGGCTGCGCATCGTGCGCGAACCAGGTCGCGACAGCGCGAGACGCAGGCCTCGCACCGTGCGCGACCCAGGTCGCGATGGTGCGCGACCCAACGCGCGACCCAGGTCGCGACGGGGCGCGACCCAGGCCGCGCGAGACCCAGGTCGGGCGCGACCCAGGCCGCGCGAGACCCAGGTCGCGCGCGGCCCAGGCCTGCTTCGGCTCCTATCTGATCTGATTCTTCTTTCTCCCTCTGATCTCCTTCTGGATTTCTTAAATTTTTTTTTGGGTATTTGGCTTGTACGAGAGACTGAGACTTAGAATTTTTTCAAAATTTTTTTTATAAATCGAGTCTTAGAGACTCGATTTCCAGGTGGGCAACAAATGCCAGATCAGAACGTGGAAATCGAGTCTTTGAGACTCGATTTATAAGCGAAAATCGAGCATCAAACACTCGAGATGCTAGTAACTGATATAGTTTGTAAATGGAGTCTACTAACTAAATAGTTACGATTTTAGGGTCAGTTGGCTATTTTGGCCGTGCGATACGACTTGGGACTTCTATGAAAAATGGTAAAAGTAGGCCCATAAAATTTTGGGCTGTAATTTGAACCCAACTAAAAGTTCCATGCTAACTTGGATAGCTAGCCCCTATCATTTTGTTTTTCATGAATACTCAAATTTATAACCTCCCTCTTTTTATGCCAATAAAACAATTGTTTGAATTCCTAAGTGGGCAATGCCAATCAATTCGATTCTTGTTTACTTGTTTGCTTTAAAGAAATACTATTCAAACTTTGAAGATTTACTGGATATGTAAGAATTTATTGTTAGTTTTATTCAAGAAGATTTTAGTTCTTCTCTTCACTCATATCTTGAGTATTGTGAGAATCCAAGGGTCAAGCATTAAGGACAAAGAGAGAGAGAAATTGATAGACTAGGATACTTTTTTTTTGAGAAGGAAATAGCTATTCATAATATTAATCAGGGGGCTTAAAGTCAGCCAAGATAACAGCATCTAAATCTGGTGGAACAGACTCCATCCAGACTTGTACAGGAAAGGAAAGTCTCGCTCTCTGAGCTAAGGCATGTGCGACTGCATTGCCTTTCCTATTGACATGAGAGAAAGAATAGCTTTTTAACAAACTAACATAAGACAAAGTGTCTTTTAAAATATGACCAACAGCAGATTTTTCCATACCACTACCACATAGAGACTTTACTACAACCTCCGAATCACCCTCAAAACAAGATTGTTGGAAACCTGTTTCAGAAACCAAGACTAGGATACTTAAAGCTGAACCTCGATTTGAGTTTTTTTTTTATAAACACCTCGATTTGAGTTATGATCAAAGATATGCGTGCGTATGACAAGGAGGGGTGGGCATCATACATGGATAAGAATTGATAATGAGTTTCTTAATCTTTGTTCATTATTATGATTTCTTTCTATATAACCAGTTGTTTAACAAATATGAGTCAACCACGTATATGATTCACCTTCTTGTGTAATGTAGTTGAGTAATGTCACTCTTTTTTCTATTAATTTTCACATAACACTTGAGTTTCATGCAGAGAAAATCGAATAAATATCATTGTATCTTGGTTAAATAAGAGAAGATTAGGGCACTTAAGGCCTAACATCAACAAAACAAGGATATTCTTGAAAGCAACCCAAATTTGCTGAATATGACCCGAACGAAAAAACAGCAAGCAATGCGAATTTTCCTGATTAAGTCTACAACTATAAATTATGATTTTCTGTGTGTGATAAATTATAATCTTTTGGTTTTAGACAGTCAATTATCATATTGAAGATCGTTTAATGTTTTCTTTTTTCAAATTTCAAATTATTTGCTATGTTCTATATGTTAACTTTAAATCAAGACAATTATATTATTAATTGATTGTTCTTAATTAAGCATCTCAAAAATTAGGATAATCAAATGATCTGGAAAAAAAAAAAAAGAGGTAAACACGGTTGTGAATTGAAATCTTCCCCTCTTAGATGGAGTCAGCAAGATTTCTTTTCTGTTTTTGTTTTTTATTTTTTTTTTTTTGGGGGGGGGGATTTTTTTTTTTTTTTTTTGGTTTCTAAGTATTACCATCATTGCTACTTTCTGGATTAACATTTTCAATCTTATTAAAAAAAAAAAAAAAAAAACCTTGTTGTTTACTGTATCAGATCATTCAAGATAAAATGTAAAACATCAAATCCAAAGAAACACTAGATATAAGAAACTTAACTAGTCAGAGACAAATGTCATACATAATGAATGTAAAACATCAAATTCTCTCGTAAACAACAAGAGAATTTGAAAAGTTGCATGCCTCCTATGCAGTAGTGTGCTTAACTCTATGCCTATGCTTTAAAGTTCAAATAGCCGCTTCCTTAAAGTAGTTAGCTAACTAAAGCAAAAAATGTAACCTTTTAAAGAGCAAATATAGAGAAAGTATACAAAATGGGATGTGAATGTTCTTAACAGCTGACCCAGAAAAGAAAAGTTCCATAACTCAAGATATTCAATTTCAAGTAGAAGTGTTCTTCAAGAATAGACCTACGCTAATTATGTGTGAAACTCCATACTGATACAAATTGACGTGCGTTAGACATCACCTCCTGTGTGTCAAGATAGCTATTTTGCCAAAAAAATCTAGAGAGTGCTACAACTTTATAGCTCAACTGAAATTCTGTCAGTCAGGTCAAAAAAAGCCATTGTCTCTAATAGTCTATCATTGTGAGACCTTGTTTCTCTCGCAACCCGAAACTGGTTTTAGCTTAGATGGATTTCAAAATCTCTCCTAGAACTAGTCCCCATTGCGTCCAATGGGTGCCACCCTGCATCGAAAAATCCAAGCAAATAAGAAATTAAGGATACAATAATTGCATTAAGTAGTCAACCACTATCTGATGACAAGTCCAGGGCAACTCAATATTAAAATACCAGAATATGCGAGCATGCAAGAGATTTCAAGTGGAAAAAAGAACCATCATGAAACAAGCACATACCTGGCAGTAAACAGCAAATGGCTCTCTTAATGGTCCATCACATGAGAGCTCACTTGTACTCCCATCAATGAAGGTTCCATCAGCAAAGATCACCTGAAAAATAACAAATAAAATATCTGAGTCAGGTTAATAGAAATAAGGGTTTCATAAACATCATTGCAAATATGAGGACGTCTTATAACTAAATCATCTGTAATAAAAGCTGGTATAATGTGAAAATTAACACCTTTTTGGCTATATATTTTAGATAACTAATCAACATAGTTAAGCTAAGAATGGGTGTCAATTTCATCAAATTATGAACCATTCTCCATATTATGTAATAATTTAGGACTTGAAATTGAAATCATTCCCTTGACTAATGTCCCCATAGGACTGCAGCTGCAAACTAGACACCACCCGTTACACCACACGTCATCCTGCATATATGCTGCTCGGAAAACAATATATGAATAACAATCTACTCCTTTACATGAATTGAATTGAAACCACCTGATGCTAATAGAAGCCTAAAGGAGCGTGTGATGTCTAACATTATCATCTTGTGAACTTCAGAGGACTCAGTTTGTTACAGAGTTCAGCTCTTTTACACACTAAAGCATCATAGATCTTGCAAGTGAAACAATTTCAGAATTGAATCCCCAAGACAATATGCAATTGAGTGCAAAAATATTTTTAAAAAATGGCCAGACCTCTGATGCATATCCAGGAGTTGTACCAGCGACTGGTTTAGTAAATGAGCCAACTGGAGAGCTTCTCTGAACAGCCTCACAGAAAGCAAGAAGACACTCACGGCTTCCGAGCTGTACAGCCTGAAAATCATTACAGAGTGCTTTTGCGTTATATCTTGATTTTTCTTTCTGCATAACTTTTCCCAAGTTACCAAAGGGCGAAGCAGAATTGTCAAGTCAATAACATTATCAACCTTAGACTTGTTCAAAAAGGGGAGATCAGTTTTCAAAGTACAGGTCATCAGTAACTGAAGAAACTCGTTGTGGGTTGCACCACGTGAACAAATCTCACCAACCCATGATTATAATTTAAGATTCATTTGGGAGGACGTAAAATGAGTACAGTAGGACAAACCTGAACTATATCATGGCGTTGGACACGAGGAAGTGGCTGAACCTTATACCCTTTCGATGACATAACTTCAGCAACCAGAAAGGTTCCCTTTATTGCAGAATACAAATAATATTTACTGCAACGTAAAAGTAACAAAAATACATTAACTTGACATGCAGAAACCAGTACCTTGATTGCCTCACCAACCATTTGAGGCGAAAGGAATAACCCCTGGAAAAAAGCTCTCATAATATCACCGGGAGTTGAGCCACAATCAACCCCAAGCCCTGGAGCAGAGAGACGAGCAGCAGCTGCTTTTACCCATTTTTCCTTCCCTGCAACATATCCACCACATGGTGCAATGGTTCCACCAGGATTTTTTATCAAACTGCCTGCAATCAAATCTGCACCCTGTGCAGGCATTGATAATATTAAAGTGCCCTTCTAAAGAACCAGGTATGCAGAAAATGTCACATACCACCATTGGGGGTTCAATGCTTTCCACAAATTCACCATAGCAATTATCCACCATGACCAAGCAATTAGGATTCTGCATCTGTAAACATAAATTCCAGGGGAGATTAACAGGATGAAAATCTAAGAGTACAGAAGTTATAGGACAACTCAAAGTAATTGCTAATAATAAAGTGCCTGCTTTAAGCAATTAAATTTTACAAAGTCTTGAAAAAACTATAGATTTGTCCAAGTAATACTTATCCTTAGGGGTGATGGGGTGAGAAATGTAGTAGTTCCTCCTAAACATTAAATATGTGTATATATATATTTGAAAGGTAAAACATGAAATACATAGCATATGATTGGGTTAGAACTCATGAAAACACTTAATTTGGATGAACACCAACTTAATTTAAAGGTTTCAGTTGTAGCCACTTCCATCAAGTTTCTATCCTTTCTGCCAGGGAAAATTATCAATGCCAGAGGATGATGCATCCACTAAATATCAAACCCTTAAGGGTTGCATTGACCAACTTTTACTGACTGACTCCCAGTATATACAGCTCAAATCACTTTTATTGCTCATTCTGAAGGCTTACCTTAATTGTCTTAATTGCCCTTCCAATTTCATTTACGCTTAAACTCTGACGCCATGAATAACCACATGACCTCTGTATGAGTGCACATCTTGTTTGAGGTTTAACAGCACCCACAAGTGCATCCCAGTCAAGTCCACCATCCCCAGCAAGCTGAAAGAATAATGTTAAACAAAGATAACAAGTCACAATGAGAAGTCTGCAAACTTGTGTTCAATTTCTATCAGTAACATACTGGAACTTCTCTGTAGTTCACTCCAAAATCTTTCAGAGAACCCAGTCCATAGGAGTCCCTCTTTCCAATAACTTCCTCTAATGTGTCATAGGGAGCACCAGCGACAGCCAAAAGCTGACAATCGTATTAGTCCAAATGATATTATAGATATAAATTTGTAAAAGAGATTGAAGTGCAGATAACATCAAGACAATAGCTCACCTCATCCCCTGGCCTTAAAAAGGCGAACAATGCACAAGTGATCGCATGAGTACCTGAAAAAAACTGATCGCAGAGGAGCCGTGATTTAAAAATTAATTAAAATACTGGTAATTGAAAATAAGAACAACTATATATCACAAACCTGTGAGCGAACTATTGCAGATTCAGCTCCGACAATTTCTGCAAAAGCTTGGTCAAGTGCTTCACGTCCCCCAGCTTCATCATGGCCATAGCCAGTACATCCGCCAAAGTGCTGATTTAATCAATGACAAATTTACTCTTAAGGAGTAGTACTGAAGATGACCACTGCTTAACTTAAAGAGATGTTTGAATAGAGAAATTTAGCATTATTTACATTAGTTCTAACTACGGAAGTTAGAACATGATTGCAGAATACTGTACTTACAAATATTTGAGGGAGAAAATTAATCAGAATAAAGATAAACAAAAACTTATGGGCATGAGAATCAGCATCCACAAAACTAAAGTTGAATGCATCAAGATTTCATTACATGGAATTAATTTATTTTCAAACTGGAAACATGTTATTTTTCTAATTTTTCCTAGCTTGAAAAGCAGATATAAATTAGAAAAGGTTCCCTCGCTTGAAAGAAAAAAGCAGAAGAAAATAAAATTTGGCAGCAAGCTTTCTTCTTAATATGTTAGAAATTCTTATTATCATTATTATTTTTTCAGTCTTTCTTCTCACAAACTCAACAATTTTAAATTGGCTAGAATATAGAAACCACAAAATAAATTAAAAAAACTGTAAGTCGTTGCTAACCTTATAACTGTCTTATGGTTCTATTTGTTACAAGCTTCAAGCTCATAATAATTGGCTATTATGCATTTCTTTGCTGCTTTCATCCCTCTTTAATTCAACAATTATAAGTCTGCATCTATGTCTCATTCTATGTAAAAAAAAAATTATTCCTTCACAGCAGAGTTTGCACCTAATGGCAACATTCTTGCTTTCATGCTTGACTATGACATTTGAATCAGAGATTTATGAGGTTTCTGGTCGTCTTATAACAAAATTTCACCGGTATCATTTTTAAACCCCCCAAATAGCTTTACCTCGTAGAGTAGACAAGTGAAACAAAAGGTTGTAAATATTGGTGTTATAGAGTTTGGAGGACTACTATAACAATAATAATATAAAAAGGTTGAACTCAGTGCACAAAGCTCCCACTTTTTCTTGGTCTGTGAGAGGAGATTGGAGGACTATGAGGACTTAAATTATAGGCTTCTGTGAATCCTACATTTATTTAATGTATGTTTCATACTTGCAGGATTGTTGACAACTAATGCTGGAAAACAAATAAAATCTACTGAAGTCAATATCAAATTTTTTCGAGTCTGGCCACAAGTAATGCCAACCCTATTTTTAAGCATAACCACATGACAGCTCCAGCTTGGCAAAACCTTGCAAGGTGCCATTATTGTTGTGGATGATTAAGGTTAGCAGCATACTGCCATAATTTCCTTGTGCAAATTTTCCGAGGAAGACATAACATACAAGAAAATTTGTTCTGTAATTTTAGGTCCAGAAGATAGATAGAATATTCAATAAATTTTGCGAGCCTATAATATCTAACAGAGACCTCAGAATGAGGCAGGGTTGCCCGTTGAGAAGGATATGAATGTTAGGACAATAAAAAAATTCTGCCAGGGACAAGCTCAAACAAGTCTAAGCTTTATGTACTGAGATTGTTCAGTCAACATTGAGCACTTAAGCTATGATGAAGCTAAATCCTGATTCAACGTTTGATTAATCCTGAGCTTGTACATGCCAACTCCGTATATTCATGATTCTAATGGGAATATCCCATAACACTGAAACAGAAATATCTTGGTTTCTTTTGTTAGTGGTTACTTACAGCACACACATAAATGTTTGAGTGTGCATGAACACATACAATGGCATAAGATGCGTATGTATCTGCATCTAACAAAACATGCAGGCAATTCAAGTGTTTTGCCATTGTAGGGAACATACCAGAAGCCTTGAGACCAAGACATGTTGCCTGACATCTAAATGACATCCAAGTAAACTAGTCATGTATCAATTTGGACATTATACTTGAATCAAGAACAAACTTACATGAGATCCAACTCGAGCATTCTGGAAAGCTTTTAGAACACGGGCGGTATTGCATGCCACCAAATTATCCACAGCTCTGAATTCTGAATATAAGGAGTCCACTGCTTTCACAACCTGCATTGCAAATAAAAGCACTCAAGGAATTTGTACAAAGGTCTAAGCATCAAAGTTTTCAGCACGTGAAAACAAACAGTAGGCTTCATATTCACCGCAACCAAAAGTAAAATGTATGATTAGTACTTAAAAGTATTTATGAATGCTTAAATGACCCGATCAAAATTAGAAGACATGTTTGAAGATATACATCTAAAAGAATGAAAAGAAAACTCAAAATGCAAAGGTGTTAAGTTTGTTTTGAATCCCAAACAATTAAAAAGCCACCAGAACCAAAAGAAAGCGTTATAGTTGATCTCATTTAAAAGAAAAAATATGTTTATCCAGTCCAATATATTTATACAAGATAGATAAAATCTAGAAATGGGGTTTGTCTCTACTTCGTGCATTTTCTCGAAAACCAAACGATTCGTTGAATAAATTACAGCAATGTTTCGCCAAAAGGGCACGAAAATTGCAAAAACTATTAAACTGATTCAATCATGATTCATGGTATTAGTCCCACTCACCCAGAATATATATATACACACACACACACACTTAAAACTCCACATACAAATAAATAACAAACTTTTGGTTTTCTCTCCATTTCCTACATTTTCTAACCAACCAAACAGAAAACTATTTGCTATACAGCATTGGGTTTTGAGAGTGAAAATAACAGCCCATGAAAACTGAGATTATATTCTTGTATGGTTTTTTAAGAGTTTAAGACAAGCAAGACAAAACTGAGCCAATGTTTCATAGCTTCAAAGGTTAGTTTTTTACAATTTGCATAAACCAAAGTACCAAACAGAGCATTAAGCAAAATAAAAATCTGGGTTTTGATTTAACGCAAATGAAAGCAAAAAGTACCTCTGGTACAAAGGGATGGTCTTGATGATGATGAAGAAGAAGTTGTTGCTGTTGTTGTTGTTGTTGATGATGATGCGTACTCAAAGAGACCGAGACTTGAGAGCTTGAACGAACTTTAGCTTTGGTTTTGAAAGAAGCTCGAAGAGAGTGAGTAGGATAACCAGTAGAGGCGCAGGATAAGACCCACATCATCATCTTCAAGCAACGAGTTGGGACTAGCAAGTTTAGCTAATGGTGTTAAATTCATGAAAATGATAAAAGTAGGCCCATAAATTTTGGGCTCTAATTCAGTAATTTGAGCCAAACTAAGAGTTCTATACTAACTTGGATAGGTAGCCCATATATTAATTTCATTTTTTTTTCTTCTTTTTTCTCTTTCTCGTGAATTCCCAAATTTGTAACCTTCCCCTTATTATGTCAACTAAACAATTGTTTGAATTCCCAAGTTGGCAATGCTAACCAGTTTGATTATTTTTTACTTGTTTTTCATGTCATTAAATCTGAGTTGTGGTTAAAGATTTGTGTGCGTATGACAGTGAGAAATGAGCATCATCTGTGGATAGAAATAGATAATGAGTTTCTTAACCTTTATTCATTGTCATGATTTCCTTTTGTGTAAATAGTTTAACTAATATGATTTGACCGTGTATTTGATTCCCCTTTTCGTGTAATGCAGTTGAGTAATGTCACTCTATTGCCTATTAATTTCCTTGTAACATTACAATTTCATGTAGAGAAAACCAAATAAATGTGATTGTATCCTGGTTAATTAAGAGAAAAACATTCAAACATTTGAAGATTTACTTAAGATGTTAAATTTACGGGGGAAATTACACTTTTTTTCCCATAAATTATACCTCATTTTATGATTACCCTTTGTTGATACCCCATTTTCGTAACACATTTTGTACAAGCCCGACTTCCTTGTGGGCTCAATTCATGTATTATATTATATTTTATTTTTTTAAGCATGGTCCAAGCCCATGTGACTTATTGGAGGAAATTAAGGAAGTGTGGTTTGGAGAGTATGGGTCGATTCCTTTCGGATCTTTTGCATGAGCCCAGCCCATGCATGCTACCAAGTGGGTAAGGGACATTGGTAGCACCTTAGGCTCAAAGAGGAGGTATTGTATCCAAAATTTCCACCCCAAAACAGCTTTTATGCTCTGGGTGACTGTGGCCCAACTTTTCTGCTCTACCATTTTTTTGCCTAAAACACAAAGATGACCCTAAGTGGCTGGCTTTGTCTGCTGCAACAATCAAATGCAATCTCCAAGGACTTGCCATGTCTAGGTAACATTAGCCCATGAATTTAGGCTACTTTATTTCCCAAATTATGCAAAAAGCAAGGCATCCCTCTTACCCAATTAAATCAAATTTGACCATAGCTTCTTTGATTGATACCTTAGGGTTCAAAACCTTTTCTATTGACCAAAAACAGTCACTTAGAGCACCCCAAGTTCGATACAAAAGCCCCAATCAGATTCAAAAGGGACCTATCACGTTCTACCCACATACTTGAAACTTCAGAACAAAAACTCATTCAACTAGTCAACATTCTCACAATTTTGAACCTTAGGGGTGGAAATATGGGTACAGGAGAACCTTTCCTCTTTTCCTCACAACCTCTCTCAATTTCCTCTTCTCGGTGACTATGGGTCGAAATTTCAGACCTGTTATGCTTTTATGCTTTTTCTGCACTTTTATTATTAGCATTTTGATTCTCTCTTGTCAAAGCACCATTAGCCTTTGTTTTTTATATATTGTGAATTTTGGGCTTGATTCTCCACAAATAAACACTTCTAAAGAACTCAAGGGGAGATTTGGGCTGTTTTCGCATTTTTGGCCCTTGTCTCAAAAACGTCCCCAACACCCTTGAACTATAAGAATGCACAATTGGCCTATTAAACTAAAACCTGTGTAACATTTTACCCCCTCTTGTCAGGGGCGACTCTACATTGCATCTAAGGCCACCCTGAATTGGAAAAAAAATAATTATTATATATAAATTTTAAAATTTTATGATTTTTTTATCCTTAAAAAAAATTTGTGACCACCCTAAATTTTTTTTATACCCAACATAATTAAACTTTGGACAAAATTTGGCAACAAACTTGATTGTAGTCTTGTAAACTAAAGTTACAACTCTATTTAATATATATATATATATATATATATTTATTTATTTATATTTTAATGTGAATTTTGACAAATCCACTATTGGATTACATTTTTTTTTTCTTATATTCTTTATACTTGCAAAATTTCAAGAAGATCAAAGTTCAATAGTTATATTATCAATCAAATATTTAAATTTCAAGTTTTTATAGTCTAAAATTATACCTGAAACATAAGTTTATGGATTAAATATTAAATAACATCCAGGTGGCATGAAATTTGACATGTGTTTTAAGAATATAAAGAACATGCAATTCAATAGTTAGATTTTCAAAATATGTAGTTATGTTAATTTGCTTAGTGAAAGTTGTAGCCTTAGACTATAGCTAAGTTTGTAGTCAAATTTTGGTCTCCTAAACAATATATTAGGTCTTTACAAGTAAAAAGAAAAGGCCCAAGGAAATTTTATTTAAATAAAATTTTGAAAGAGATGTAGCTTGATAATGAAACTGTCATGTTACAATTTCAAAATAAGAAAATTTGTGGAAGAAAATTGTAAGACTTTATGTATTTGTGAGGGTTTTTTTTTTTTGGTCAATATATAAAATTATCTTTTTATTAGATTTTTTTTATAATTTAAGTTTCTTAATAACCATCCTGGAATGAGCCGCCACTGCCTCCCGTCTACTACCAAGTTAAGTTGGACGGAAAACTAAGTAACGCACAACTCACGTGACGCTTACATGGAACTCCTAAAATGACCAAAATTCTCTCCTCTCATTCAATGGGTTTGAAAGAAATTCTAAGAGAGTGTGTAGGATAAGCACTAGAGGTGCAAGATAAAACCCACACCATCATCTTCAAGCAACAAGTTGAACTTGAGACTTGCAAGTATAGCCAATGGTGTTACAAATTTATGAAAATTGGTAAAAGTAGGTGCATAAATTGTGGGCTCTAATTTGAACCCACTAAGAGTTCCATGCTAACTTGGATAGCTAGGCCATAACTTAATTTCATTTATTTTTCATAAATTCCCAAATTTATGGCCTCCCTCTTTTTATGTCAACTAAACAATTGTTTGAATTCCTAAGTTGGCAATGCTAACCATTTTGATTTTTTTTAATTGTTTTCTTTTTCCAGTTATAAATCGGAGTTTTGATCAGAGATATGCGCGCGCATGATAGTGAGAGGTGCACATCATTTTGGATGGAAACTGATAATGACTTTCTTAACATTTGTTCATCATCATGATTTCTTTTTGTGTAAGCAGTTGTTTAACAACTATGAGTCGGCCACGTATATGATTCCCCTACTTATGTAATGTAGTCGAACAATATCACACTTTTGCCTATTAACTTCCTTGTACCATTTGGAGTTCATGCAGAAGAAACTGAATAAATATAGTTGTATCTTGGTTAATTAAGAGAAAATTATTCAAAACTTTGAGGATTTACTTTATATGTAAAAATTTATTGTTAGTCTTATTTAAGAAGATTTTAGTTCTTCTCTACACTCATCTTGAGTATTGTGAGAATCCAATAAGTAGGTCAAGCATCAAGGACGAAGAGAGAAAAGGAATATTGATAGGCTAGGCCACTCCAAGCCTAATCTTAAGATAAATCGAGGATATTCTCAGAAGCAGCCCAGATTTGTCGAATATGGCCCGAAGTAAGTCTCCATTTTATTATTTATTTATTTTTGTTATTGTTGTTGGATTTCATGATCTTTTGCATGCATTTTGATGAAAACAAAGGTATTGAGTTTTTTGTTTTGTTTTATTTATTTGTTTATTTTTATAAATTAAAAAAATTCAATAGTTACAATAGTGAGAGAAAGGAAATTTAAAGTTTTAAACCTTTATTATCCTCATAAAAAAGAACAGATAAATGCTATTAAGTTATAATGCTCTTAGCCAAAGATCAAGTTCATGATTTTGACCTTTGATATTAAAAAAAAAATCACAAACTCTATAACCACTTGAAAAATTACATGCAATGTGAATTTTCCTTATTGAGCTTACAACTATAAAATATGATTCTTTGTGTGTGATAAACTATGAATCTTTTTGTCTTAGACAGTCACTTGATTACCGTAATAAAGATCTTTAAAAAAGAAAAAAAAAAAGAGTACTGAAGATCTTTTTATTTTTTATTTTTCAAATCTCTAGTTATTTGCTATATTTCCATATGTTAACTATAGATCGAGTTAATATTATTAGTTGATCGTTCTTAATTAAACATCTGTAAATTAGAAGAACCCACCTTTTCAATTAATTGATTTAGATTAGATATACTATCCAATTGATTCTATTAAAAAAAAAAAAAAGATATATGCCAACTTATAAACGAATTTTTTTTTTTTTTTTTTTTTTTTTGAGAAAACATAAATCCGGATCTTACATTCAGGTTTTTTGAATTTCTATTTCAGAATTCAGACACAATATATCTTTACTAGTTGAATGAAATATAACAGGGAAAATTAAAAAGAAAAAAAAAGAAAAGAAGAGGAATAATTATATTTGGTCCAACATATTACATAGGTGTAGACAACGGCATGTGTGTGTGTATATATATATATATATTTAGGAATATAGAATATTAGGATGATCAAATGGTTGCAGCCCACCCAATTTAATTTATATTTTTTGTACCAAAGATTTGCTTTATGCCATAGGGATGGCAAGGATTGGATTTCTAGATCCGATTTGACCCTAATAAGATTGGTTTAAAATTTTTAAATGAGTATGAGTATGGGTACGAGATGGATTATTAGGTTTCAATTTTTTTTTTAATTAGTTTTTATATGTACAAAAAAGTTTCAATTTTTTGTTGTTGTTGATAATTTGCAAATTTTTTTTTTCATTTGCTTTTATATAAAAAGAATGGTTCAATTTGTTCCCCCCTCTATTCTTTACTCAAACAACTTCATAGTTAATTTTCCAGCAAATTGAGTGTGTCAAATATATATATATATATATGTGCTTTTTGTTCAAGCCTAGTGGCTTGTTGGTTTGGTTGAGTCTGTTCCTATTTTTTAATTTAAGTTTATTTTTATAATTATTTATTTTATTAAAGCACGTAGAAGTTGTTTCAACTTGTTTTTGATTAATGTTTTGTTTTAGCAGTGCCCTGTCTCGTTTTGCTTTGCTGAGATTTAGGCTTTACTCTTGTACATTGATTATCTCCTTGTTAATAAAATCTTACTGATACACATATATATAATTTAAAGTTATAACTTAGAGTGTAGTCCAGAATTTGCATTCGTCATGTCATTGCAGGAACTCATAGAAGTGCTAATTATGGTATTGCATTACATTTTTGGACATTCAACAAATATATGGTGGACCCATCAAAAAAAAAAAATATGTATATGTATATCTATATATATATATATATATATATATATATGGTGGGGTGGTAAGACATATAGTCATGGACATACTTATTGCAAATTGTGATAAAGTAAGGAACTCATAATTTTAAAGAGGGTATTATCATAATATTTGAGTATATAACCAAAATTTCCTTCTTGTTTTATCAGTTTAAACTTTTGGATTAATATATATTATATTAAAGTGGAACAACAATTAAAATTTCAATTAGTTTTAATTGTTGTCTAATTTTGCATCACGTGTCTAATTAATTGATTATTTTTACTTTTGGTATCAAGTAACCTATTTATAATATTTAGTGCGAAAGTTGAGATGATCAATTCATTCATCTTGGTAATATCACCTCATTATCAATAATTTAAATATTTTCATGCGTAAACACATGTTACAAGCTAGTGATAATTTATTTTGGTATCTTAGTAGATGGATCTTTGAGTTGAACTTTGTCTCAACTCTAAATCCTCCCATTTGAAATAAAATATTTTATGTGCAAGGTAGCTCAAATTAAACCCTTAAATTTAATAATTTAAAATTAAACCTTATTGTTTTAGGGAATTTCAAATGAAATCTTTCAGTTTTATAATTACAAATTAAATCAAACACTTTTAAGTTAATTCATTTCCAACCCCGAGCCTTGTTGGCTGTGACAGAGTGTGAAGAGAGGGTTGGAATTGAAACATATTTAAAAGTTTATAGTTTAATATGTAATTTTTGAAATGATAGAATTTTAATTTGAAATTCCTTTATACTATAGGGTTTTTATTTGTAACTAACGAAACTAGATTGTAACTCATGTTTACGTATGAAAATATTTAATAATAGTGATAATGAAGTGGTCTTACTTAGGTGATTGAAGTTGTTATCTTGATTTTTGGGTCGAGTATTATGGATGAATTACTTTAACACCAAAATTAAAAAAAAAAAAAATTTAATGGACACTTAACACAGAGTTAGACTATAATTAAAAACTAATTTGAATTTTGCTTGTACTTTGACTTTAATATATTGTATATGATAATAAGGCTCAATTTAAATAGATTTCTAAATTATAGGGTTTAAAATATAATTTTCCCAAAATGAGGAAGTTAAAAGTCAAAATGGGTGGAAGAGCTAAGAGGAAAATAGGTTGAAGTAGCTATGCAAAGCTTCTAATAGTAGGTAATGTTTGGATTTGAGAAATTAAAATCAATGGATGTGAAGAACGATTGCATGTATTGTTTGTTAAAAGTTAAAAAACACATGATGATATGAGCTTTGGACATTTTGCTCAAATAAAAAGGCTTATGACACCATGTATTTGAAATCACATTTTACACCTAGTCATTTAAAAAATTCACATATTAATACAACGCAAATCCTTTCATAAAATGCATCAATAGAAAATTGTATTATTTCGTACTTTATATTCCTTTATCCATACAAACCAGTAGTGTATCACATTAATTAGATCTGTTTTAAAAATTGTACCATTTATCTTTTCAGATCATGCAATGCAAATAGCACCACTACTCATATTCTCCCATGATTCTCTCAATCATCTTTTCGATATTGACTTTATTAGTGCATACTTGTTTACTGTGTCCTGATGACTGCATTTCAGCTTCTTTATGCATCCGGATTTAATATCCATAGACAAAGTTTCTCAAATAAGGTCTAAGACACATAAAAACATTGTTCCAAAAATTCCCACTACATATCTTTGTGTTACTACAAAAATCTACTCGGTATCCTATGGGGTTTGGTTGATTTTCTTTTATGACAACTCTGGAAACTTTTTTTTTTCCTCTTTTGGTTTGTGTCACAGCAAAGCGTACTGTAAGGAGGTTTGTGGCTAGGGATGAAGGGGGAGGTGTGATCAGGTTCACTGAGGAAGAGTTGAACAATATCAGTGAGCTTGAGAGAGGGCCAAACTATATTGAGGTCACATGTGGGTGCACAAACAAGAAGTATGGTGATTATATCGGCAAGCTTAGGATTAGTTGCTTTGGCCATTTTAAGATCACCTGCACCTGCAGTGAGAAATGCAAGCAAGGCAAGTCTCATTCTTTAATTTTTTCATTTTTCCTGAATGGTTCTGGCCAATAGGTAAAATTTGTTTCTGAAATGGAGCTCTGTATCTGAATATGTATTAATGCAATACTATTACTAATATTCTGCAGTATATTTAATATATTAGTTAATTTGGTAGATTATTTCTTTCTAGTGAAACCAACTTTAGGTGAAGCAGTTTCTCAAAAAAAAAAAAAAAAAAACTTTAGGTGAAGCTCTTTAGTGATAATATTCCAATCATAAATTGTGTACTTACAAATTGATTATGGCATATAACATGAGATGGATGTAAAGCATTAAAGATATAAAAACTACACATTGAAGTCACATTAAAGTTTGAGAAGCTTAGAGCTTCACAAGAACTAAAATGTAGGATATTTTTATGCTGTTTAAGAAGTTCCTACAGTTTTCTTCATCTTTCTACAATAAAGTTATCATAATTAAGCTTTGTTTCTTTCATTTATATTTAGTATTTACACTAAACCAAAGTCATATTTTGTTCTATTATTCCTTTCCCTTTCTAGAGTTCAACACTTTAATGCAGAAGACACTATAATACCTTATA